>NW_006239560.1:79180-99484 GCF_000226075.1 Solanum tuberosum
ATTTTATTATTATATAAATATTTTTTTGAAAAAAAACAAAACCCCCCCCCCCCCCCCCCCCCAAAAAAAATAGCTTCATTTTCAACATATTGTCCCCACCCCGCTCTCCATGGTTATTAAGCTTTAACCTTAAGTTTCCCTTCTTTCTCATAATATATGATATATTCATCCCTTTCTTTCACCTCAAATCTCATATTTTTCTCTTAATCCATGGACTCCTCTTATCAAATTGTTGCCAAGTCCAAACACCGCAACTATTACTCTGCTTTCCCTTCTTGTTTTCGACGCCCTATTGAAGTGGCTGCCACCGCTCTTCCTCTGCCGCAGCCACCAGTTGCAGTAGCTACTAATCCCAATCTAGCCACCTCCCTCTACAACACCCACCTCGGCCTTTTTGCTTTAACTTGGTCACGCAACCTCTTCGGTAGATCTTTTCACATCCATTTCCTCCTCAATGGCCTCTCTTCTCCTCATGTATCCCCTTCTTTCCACCTCCACATCAAGCCTTTTGTTTTCTGGAAGAAACACGGATCTAAGAAGCTCGATAACAATGTTCACATCTTTTGGGATCTTTCCAAAGCTAAATTCGGATCTGGCCCTGAACCTCGATCTGGATTCTACGTCGCTGCTATCGTTAACGGAGAAATGGTTCTTCTCGTCGGTGATTTACCCAAAGAAGCTTATTCAAGGACCCGAGCTCGAAAGCCAGATAAGTATTCGAATTCGAACATGGTGCTGAGAAGGGAACATGTGTGTGGGAACAAACTGTACATAACAAAAGCAAAGTTTGGTGGAAAAGAGAGAGAAATCTCAATTGATTGCAGGATTGGGGAAGATCCAAGGTTGTATTTCAGTGTGGACAACAAAAGGGTGTTGCAGATTAAGCATTTGAAATGGAAATTCAGAGGGAATGAGAGAATTGAAGTAGATGGGGTTGGAGTAGTGGTGTCATGGGATGTGTATAACTGGTTGTTTGATGATGATGAAGATGGTTATGCTTTGTTCATGTTCAAATTTGAGAAATCAAGTTTGGATGAATTGAATAATGGAGTTGAGATGTGGTCCCAACAATCTTGTGGATTTGGGTTTGAGACAAAGATGATGAAGAAAGGTGTATTGAGAAGTTCATCATCTTCATCATCTTTGTCTTCGGCATCTTCAAGTTGTAGTAGCTCTGTAATGGAGTGGGCAAGCACAGAAGAAAATGAATTGAAGGATCCCTCTGGATTTTCTTTGCTGGTTTATGCTTGGAAGACCTGAAACTAACTTTTGACCTCATCCCATGTACTGTAAAATACATACATTAATAGGTGTATACAATTTTTCCACTCTCTAACATTGAATTGAATGCAACTCCTACTATTCTATTTTTGTCTTGATTGTTTAATCAATGTAATAACTGTAGAAAAATACATATTCTTCTTCATTGATTTTACCAGTGCTACTTTATTAGCTCACATTAATTCCCTTCTCCTCTAGGGCTACATCATTTTTGACTTAACAACATGAATATTAGAAAATTAAAGCGCTTTCTAATAAAGGCAAGTTCGTACCTAAGATTTTTGCGTGAAAGAATAGCATTCTTATTTTTTCTTAAACAATTTGAACAACTTAAACTTGATGTAACCCAAACTACGGAAAAAATAGTCTCTTTTGGCAACTCAACGCACAGTGAAAGTTACCAACATGATAGTCTTTGGTCATGTCGTCTTTAGTATAATCAGGTAGCACCTGCAAATTCATTATTACTTTTTTTTTTAATCAATCGTCTGAGCTTAGTATCACATTAAAGTCTCCACCCACAAGCCACGGGAGAGTATTATCCTCAGTAAGTTGTTCTAGTTCTTCACAAAGTTCTAGTCTCTCAAGAGCATCACATCTTGCATATACAACTGTAATCAGGATTTCCACATTACTTTTGCTAATTTTCACTATAAGGTGTTGCCCACTGTCCCTAACTACTTCATCTTTCCAATCATATACCCATATCTTAGATGCACAATTACAGTACGCATTTTCCATTCCCAGCTTCTCTTTGTATTGTTCTAGTTCTTGTGGTCCCTGAAATGGTTCCACAAGAGCTATAAAATTGCACTTATGTTTTCTATTTAGATCTCTTAGTCTCTCAAATGCCTTCTGAGATTTTACAGACATAATGTTCCAAAAGATCGCTTTTCCAATCATTGTGAAACTTCTTCCGACCTATCCCTACTACTCCTTGTTTTCACTTGTAATGGAAGTGAAGGTTGATTTGGTTTCCCCCAATCAATTTCTCACTTTCTTTAAAAAAAAAAAATTAATGAATTATACATTTTATCTTTATTACTTACTTTTTTGTCATCCTAATTAAAAGTAGAGAAAATCAACGTATAATTAAATATGGTTTTCTCATTTTTATATTAGTAATAAATAAATAAAAATATTCCTTCTGTCTTTATTTACTTATTCATATTTGACTTAATACACCTATTTAGAAAATAATAATCAACATTGTGAGTTTAATATTTAACCCTATTAATTGATAGAATTCTAAAATTAATTTACTCAATAAAGAGGTTCTACATTTTTCAAACTCATGAGTAACTCTCTAAATAAATTGAGGGTATAATAGACTAAATTTTTTTTTGTATTTTCTCAATTTATCAAAAATAACAAGTAAAAAAGAACAAATAAAAAATCAAAATTGAACAAGTAAAAAAGAGACAGGGGTATTGACTAATTCACATAAAAAAATTAAAAGTGTCTATCACACATACACACTCTAAAATTGGGATTGCTTAGATATACTTTCTTTTTATTTATTGAAAAGAAACTAAAGAAAAACTATTTATTGGATAAAAATTAACATTTAAAATTATTTAAGATAATAAATAAAGATATATTAATCAAAACACATAATTTTGAAAATGGTATGTTACAAGTAAATTGGTTCAGATGGAGTAGTGTATACTCTCTCCGTTCCATTTTATATGAGGTACTTTGACTCGGCACGGAGTTTAAGAAAGAAATGAAGACTTTTAAAATTTGTGGTCCAAAATGAATAATAGAAATTTGTGTGGCTGTAAATCATTTCATTAAGGATAAAATAAATATTTTATAATTAAATTGTTACTTTATATAGAATATGTCATTTTTTTTGGGACTGATTAAAAAGAAAAGTAAATCACATAAATTGGGACAGAGGAAGTAATTATAATGGAGTTGGGAAATCATGAATAGTTAATATGAAGATTATATAAATAATTATTTCTGTCCTAATACATTAACATAAATAAAAATGTATTATCACGGTGGACAAGTACTACGATGATGAATGGTGCATTTCTGCGATCTGATGAAATGATGAGTGTTGCAATTAGTATTTATTTATGAGTGTGTTCTTGAGATTGCCGTTGGACGTGGCCCCTTCATTTTATTAGTAGTAAGTATTAGTATTGTCTTCTTCCTTTTGGTTTACTCTTTACTTCATCCCATTTATATTAATTATTAATCACTTTTCTTTTATATCCATACGAAATAATTATAAATAAAAAATAATTTTATCAATTCAATTTATAAATTTTTTTTTGAAAATTTTACAAATAAATGCGAACACTTTAAAAGAAAAAAGTAATTACAAGAGTAATAAGTAATGTTTTATAAATTTAATAAAATGGACAAACTATTTTTAGTAAGATGATCAACTAATATAAGAAGAAACTAGTATTTATAAGATTTCAAGTATTACCATATTGCTTAGCGTAAAATAATTGATATTTTATAATATTAAGTTATTTAAATGATATTTATACGTGAGGTTTGGCAAAATGTGTAAAATTATTTAGAGAAAATGAATAATAGTTAAAACTCTTTTTATATGCTCCTTTGTCTCTATTTACTTGCCCATTTTTTATTTGATACACCTATTAAAAATAAAGTAATTGACTTAGTGAATTTATTATTTTACCTCTATTAATTAATAGAACTTCATAATCAATTTACTCATTTAAGAGGTTTTATCTTTTTGTCAAAAATAATAATTCTTAAAATAAATTAAGGATATAATAGATTTAAAAAAAATAAAAAATTCTTGATTTATCAAAAATAAAAAATTTAAAAAATAAAATTGGATAAATAAAAGAAAGTAATAGAATTGTAAGTTGTACAGTATAGGGTGTGTGGTGTAGTGAGTGGTGATAGGCTGGCTGGAGTTGTTTAGATTATGATTGAGATAGTATAGTATAGTAGGGAACAAGTGTTTGTTTTGGAGGAAAAGATTCCTGTTTTCCCGACCACTAGTACCATTTGGCATGCATCTTAAGGCCCTCTCTTTTATTTTTTTACACTTAATTTCCATTTTTATTTGCTTTATCAAACAGAATCCTATGACAATTCTTTTGTCATTCCCCATGTTTCACACCTTTAAACTTCTCAAACTTCTCCTCTCAAATATTTAAATAAAAAACTTATCTCGTGCTAATTACTATTCCCTCTACAATTATTAGAACTTTTTGTACGTAAATTGTTCAAGTTAGAAGAAAAGTGTTGAGCTTTTGTTTATATATATATATTCTTTATTTAAAAAGGTCCTTAACAACTTTATATTTTCCAATAGTTTACTAATTAGTATGAACTAGAGGGAGTACTTGAAAGTGCAAGAGGGGGGTGAATTGCTATTTTCCGATTTTTCCTTAAGAGTAGCTGACTTAAAGTGCCCTTTAGTCGACTACTGATAGCAAATAAGAGTTAATCAAAAACAGGAAAGTAAACTTGAGACAAGATATTTTTATACTGGTTGGGATCCAATGTGGATCTTACGTCCAGTCCCTTTGGGTTGCAAGGGTGTTCTCTTCAAGTTGTTGAACTTTTGGTGTGAGTACAGGGATGAGTGTAGACTGTTTACACTCAGTGTTTGTTTCACTCTAGTTTTGATACAAAGCCTTACCAACAATATTTTTCTTTCCTCTCTTTTTTGTTTACGCAGTAGAACTAGGTAATACAATGCTTGATAAAAGTAGAGAAGGGAATGTGAGATGATTCAGACTTGTTGTACACTTTCTTCTGCCAATCGAGCCTCCATTTATAGTGTTTGAAGTCTTGAATCTTTTCTGTGAAGAGATAGAAACCCAAGAGATTTGATCCTTGGAAAAGAAGGCAAGAGATCCTAATTTTCCAAGAATAAAACTGAAGACTGATTTCCAGTCTTGATTCTTGTTCAGCTTCCTTGATTGCCTATTTGATTATAGCCGTTTTATCTTCCTTAATTGATTGTAGGTTGTAGCCGTTGTGTTCTTCAGTTTGGCTTTTGAATATTTCTCTTCCTTGATCGAGTGTAAGTGATTCTTGTTCAGCTTCCTTGAATGTTGCTTTGGGTCGGAGCGGGACTCTTTGGGAAAAAGAACTTGAATAAGTTTGTTTTTCTGAAGGAGTCGTCATTTTCTATCAGGAATGCTATGTCATTTTCAATTCCGGTGTATTTCGGATGCTTGAAGGCCCCGCTGACACGAAGTGATTTAGAAAGATTCTTCTTTATCGATGGTGATCAGTCATGGTATCCATAGCCTTGCTTCTTTTTCGGCCAGGATCCTTTGACAAGTAATCTTAGTTGATTTGTGGGGATTCAGGAATGATTCTTTCCCTTTTTGGTGATACGTTTGCCCTGCAAGGAAATATGTTGTTTATCATTAAAACTTTACTCTAACAATCTCCCCCTTTTTTATGATGACAACATATAGTAAAGATACTTCCATGTTATAGTTGACTTGTATTGCTGAGAGTTGATTTGCTCCCCCTGAAAGAGTAAGAGGTAGTTGGCTAGTGGAGCTGAGTTCTTATCATGCTCTCCTTGAAGATATGCAGGAGTTTTTCTTTGCTATGCAAATAAAAATTCATATATCCAGCGATCCCAAAGGAGATAATAAAAGAGATAAGAAACAGAATAGAGAATCACAGTTATAAAAAGCAGTCAACACAACAAACTGATAGCATATAGATAAAGATAATTAATTCTCCCCCTTTGGCATCAGCAAAAAGGAAAGAATATAGAGTTTCAACAAAAAAACTAAACAACAGATAGTCTTACGATGAGCCGTATGCTCAACACAAAAGCAGTAAAAAAACACCACACAACAATCAACGGGGACACAAGAAATAGGTCAGAGTGTTGACTATACCAGTCGACATCTCTTCAAATCTGGAGGAAAGACAGGTGGAGATCGCCTTGGAGCTAGCTTGAACTTTGGTAGCAATTTTGATGGCTTCCTTTACGATTTGATCCAACCTGAGATGAATACGGGCAACATCAACACCTGTTTCCTTGGTGACATCCTTCACACTGTCTATCTTAAAATGGGCAGACAACAGGAGATCCTTCAGAGAGTCCACTTGCTCACTCATTGCAGTCAACTTGGTCATGAGATCAGAAACTTGAGCAACAGTGATGGCCATAGCGTGTAGCTTGGTATGCATCTCAACAAGGCCTTCAAGAGCAGCATTGGGCTTGGTAGTTGACACAGAAGTGGAGGAGGATGGTTTAGATTTCATAGGAGCATCATCCAAATCATCCGTATCAGTTTTGAGAACCCAAGAAGAGTCAGAGCGAGTAAAACCCATGCTAAGAAAATCACGTGAGTTATACCTCTGTTTAATAAGAACAGGGGAGAAGTCTCCAAGACACATGAAGTGTGACTCAAAGATACGAGTGATAATCATGCCAAAAGGAAGACTGGAAGGATCAGATATGACGTCAGTCATGGCAGAGAGAATAAAGGACAATAAATGCACTTTAACACCAGACACCAAACAATAAGCAAACATAGTGTCATGCTGAGAAAGCGTAGAATGAGAACCAACCCTAGGAAGAAGGGTGGTAGCTACAATATGGGCAATGACACGAGTCTCAAAGGAGAGGTCTTTAGGCCTTAGATGGGAAGGGATAGGCAGAGAGGGGTCAAGAATGATTTCACGCTTAGCTTGTTCAATAGAAACATCACAGTTAGAGGCCAATGGTTCTTTTGAGGGGCCATAATTTCAGAGCACCAAATACAAAACATAGTATCAAACTTTTTACGATCAAGAAAAAATCGCTTACCCAGAACTAAGGACTCAATTTCACCATCCTTAAGGGAGCGAAGATTAGCGTAGAACAGACGGATAAGAGGTTCATACACAACCATGGGAACAAAGAAAATCTTTGCCCAACCCTGAAACTCAAACAAGTTTTTAATATGTCAGTCTAAGGAGGAAAGAAGATCAAGATCAACAACCCTACCATGCACAAGGGTTTTATCTTTTAGAGAATGAAAATGAGATTCATGAAACGAGTTCCAAAAGTCCATCTTTGTATCAAGAGGACTGTCGAAATCGAATTTGAATTTCTTTTTAGAGGATTCACAATCGGGGGAATCAGAAGGAAGTTTACCGAAGGATGAAGTGACGGAGGCAGGGAATAGATCATTAGAGTCAGAGTCGATGAATATGGAGGCGGAGGCCTTTCCTTTGTTCTTGTGAGAGCTTTGCGAGTAACTGCATGAGTCTTTGCCATCTTAGAGAGAGAAACAAAGAAGAAGAATGAGAGAAAGAGAAAGAACACAAAAGAGAGATAAATAACGAAGGAGAGGGGAAGAGGAAAAGATATGACAAGACTAGACGGCGAGAAACGAAGAGAAGGTTAAGAGTACGAATAGATAGATGGCAAAAATAAAGAGGAGGATATAGAAGGAAATAGAAGAATGAAAGGAAACACAATATACGAAGCAACGCTCAAAATATGGAAAGGAACAAACAATTAATGTACGCAATAATTTTAACAATTTACATGATTCTCAATGATATTTAAAGATTTTCGAAGAGAACAAAATCTTTCTTCCAAAAGGAGTTTTGTAAAAATATAAGCAAGTTGAAAATCAGTGCTAATGAAAGAAATTTCAATATCTCCGTTTAAAACATGATCTCGAATAAAATGATGTTTTATGTCAATATGCTTAGCTCGAGAATGATGAATATAATTTTTTGATAAGAAAATAGCGCTAGAGTTATCACACATAATTTTGACAGGTTTAAAGATAAATCATAATCAGTTAATTGATGAACCATCCAAAGAATTTGAGCACAACATTGACCTATGGCAATATATTCAGCCTCTGTAGTCGAGAGAGAAACAGAGCTTTGTTTTATGCTATTCCAGGAAATTAAAGATTTTCCCAAAATTTGACATGTACCACTTGTGTTTTTCTTGTCATCCTTATCACCTGCATAGTCAACGTCAGAAAATCCATCAAGAGAGAAATTTTTCTCTTCTGGATACCATAAACCAATAGAAGTTGTTCCAACTAAGTAACGAATAATACACTTTACCGCCGTTAAATGAGATTCTTTAGGGGCAGACTGGAATCGAGCATACTTGCACATGCTAAAGATAATGTCTGGTTGACTGGCAGTGAGATAAAGTAAATATCCAATCATACCTCTATATTTAGTTTTGTCAACTTTTTTACCTCATCATCTTTGTCAAGAGAACACATGGAACTCATGGGAGTGCCTAATGCCTTTGAATTTTCCATGCCAAACTTTTGTATGAACTCTTTGCAGTACTTGGAAACGTACATTTCTCAGATTGATAGATTTGGAGTCCAAGAAAAAAAGTTAATTCGCCCATCATACTCATTTCGAATTCACTTTACATAAGGGTAGAAAATTTTTCACACAAAGAAATGTTAGCACTTCCAAAGATAATATCATCAACATAAATTTAAATAATAAGATTCTCAGAGGAAGACATTTTAATAAAAAGAGTAGTATCAATTTTACCACGGGTAAATCCATGATTTATAAGAAAGTTGCTGAGACGATCATACCAAGCACGAGGTGCTTGTTTAAGACCATATAGAGCTTTTGAAAGTTTGAAAACATGATAAGGAAAATTTGGATTTTCAAAACCAGGGGGTTATTTGTTGTTTTACGAAAACTTCTTCTTCAATAAACCCATTTTAAAAAGCACTTTTCACGTCCATTTGAAATAGTTTAAAACCTTTATAAGAAGCAAAGGCTAGAAGTAAACGGATGGATTCTAACCTTGCAACAGGGGTGAAAGTTTCATGATAGTCAACTACTTCCTGTTGTGAGTAACCTTGAGCCACCAATCGGGCTTTGTTTCGAATTACTTCTCCAAACTCATTTAATTTATTTATGTACACCCATTTGGTTCCAATGATAGATTTGTCATCAGGTTTAGGGACTAAGGTCCATACCTGATTTTTGTCAAATTGTTCCAGTTCTTCTTTCATAGCCTTGATCCAATGTTCATCTAGGAGAGATTCTTTTAGCTTCTTTGGCTCTAACTGAGAGATGAGTGCAACATATGTATCATTTCTTCTTGATGCTTGAGTTTTCGTACCTTCGCTTGGATTTCTAATAATAAATTTACTTGGATAATCTGGTTCACTTCTCCATTCATTTGGAACAAATTCGACTATAGGACCTATGGAGGGTTCTTCTATAGTCGACGTTCAGCACTGCTAGGCTCCCTTTGAGTTGATATCAAGAGTTGAGTATCTTCTTCATCAGTATTTATTCTTGTCTCAACAGATTTATTAGAATCATACAAAACAATATGAATAGATTCTTCAATATGTAGAGTACGCTTATTAAAAACTCGATAAGATCTACTAGAGTTTGAGTAACCAAGAAATTACCTTCATCGCTTCGTGCATCAAACTTACCGATATTATCTTTGCCATTGTTGTGAACAAAACACTTGCACCCAAATGGATGGAAGTAACTGATGTTGGGTCGTTTACCATTCCATAGTTCATAAGGTGTTTTTTTCAGAATGGGTCTGATTAAACATTGATTTAGCACATGACAAGATGTACTTACAACTTTTGCCAAAAAATTGTGAGGAAGAGAATGCTCGCCTATCATTGTTCTAGCCATATCCTGCAGTGTCTTGTTCTTTCGTTCCACAACTCCATGTTGTTGAGGTGATCGAGGTGAGGAGAAGTTGTAAGTGTACCCCTTCTCATTGCAGAACTTTTCGAACAAATTATTTTCAAATTCTCCTCCATGATCATTTCTTATGGATGTAATATAGCAACCTTTATCTCTTTGAACTTTTTCTCAAAAAAACTCAAAATTCTTGAAGGTATCATCCTTGTGAGATAAAAACATAACCCAAGTAAAATGAGAGTAATCATCAACTATTACAAACGCGTACCTTTCTTCACATATACTGGCAGTTCTGGTAGGTCCAAATAAATTCATGTGTAAGAGTTGTAGAGGTTTATTTGTGGAGACAATATCCTTACCAAAAAACAAGTTTCTAGTTTGTTTTCCCTTTTGACATGCGTCACATATGTGATCTTTGGAGTAATCCAGCTTTGGTAATCCAATGACCAGTTCATTTTTAGCTAGTTTCTCAACTAGTCGCATGCTCGCGTGACAAAGTGTCTTGTGCCAGATCCCGGGGTCATCAGACATTGATGCTAGGCAAATATGTTCTCCATTGTTTTTAATAGAGTCAAGAATGTACACATTCTTTTCTCTGCTTCCTTGTAATAGATTGTTTCCAGAAGAATCTTTTATCAAGCATCAATTCTTTTGAAAATGAACTTCTAGATTTGAATCACATAGCTGACTAATACTCAGCAGATTGTATTTGAGCCCTGTCACTAAATAAACATTTGAAAGATCACATGAATCATTGAAAGCGATAGTACCAATACCAATTACCGTTCCTTTTGAGTTATCACCAAAACGAATGTTTCCTCACTTGTATTCAACAACGGATTTGAATAAATTTTTATCTCTTGTCATGTGATTTGAATAGCCGCTATCTAGGTACCATTTTCCTTTTGATTTCCTGCGGTGTTTCAGCAAAACAAAATCATTATTTCCTTTTAGGTACCAAAATCTTTTTGGGTCCTTCAAGGTTAGAGTTATTTGGAGTTCTTTTGGGTTTCCAAACCCATTTAGATTAGTTATGAATTCTAAACCTGCAGTTGTAAGACACATGACTAGACTTCCCACAATAATGACAGATTTAGGAATATCTTCTTCAGGATTGGAGTCATTACTGTTAGCTTTTGCATCAGTCGACTTAAACGACTGGTTGCAACTAGAGTAATTTCCATTTGAAGAGTTTTTGTTGCTAGAGACCTTTTTAGAGGATGTTTTTGAAGAATTTGATTTCAAAGATTTTTCAAGAACAATTTTCAAATCAAATATTTCTTCATAAAGGAGATCTTTTTCAACTTGACTAACTTTCAATTTGATTTCCAAATTTCTTTTCTCATTTTGAATGTTTCTAAAATCAAAAAAAAATCTATTGAGGTCTGTCAGTGCATGATCTAATAGATTTTTCAAATCATTACAGTTGTTACATACCTCAGTGGTTGATTCTCCAATAGCCATGAAGCATATGTTTTCGATTTCTTCATGTTCATTTTCAGAGCTTTTTTCATCACTCCAGTTGCTTAGTGCTTTATTCTTTTGATTTCCTCTGGAGTAATTTTTCTTTGCTTCTGGACATTCGCTAACTATATGACCATATTTGCCACATTCATAGCATTTTCTATCGTTTCTTGATTGATCAGTTAGGTACTTTCCTCTTCCAAAATTTCTTCCTCTTCTATTGTTCCTGGATTTTCTGAAGGATTCCATTACTGATCTGATAATAAGAGCAATTTCATCTTCTGCTAACTCTTCTTCTCCTTTGCCTTCCAAATTTTCTTTGAATGCCACCGTTTTCTTTTTGGATTCTTCTTGGCCCTTTTTGTTGAGATGAGTTTTCTCAAAAGAAATTAGATCTCCTCTTACCTCATCATAGGTTACCGTATTTAGATTCATGCTTTCAAGAGCAACGACTTTGGCGTGCCATTGAGGTGGCAACCTTCGAAGGACTTTTCGAATATGCTCAATGGGAGGATATGTCTTTCCTGAAGCTTTGAGTTCGCCAATGATCTTACTCAGTCGGGCAAAGATGTTTTCAATAGTTTCTCCTTCCTTCATTTGAAAGAGTTCATACTCATATACTAGCAGACTGATGATAGTTTCCTTAACTTTATCAGTTCCTTCATAGGTAACCTCTAGTTTATCCCACATCTCCTTGGAAGTATCACAACATGATATTTTTTCATATTCCTCCCCACTAATAGCATTGTAGTGAACATTCTTTGCTTTGGAGTTTATTTGAATAACTTCCATACGTTCATCAGTATATTTCTCCAAGCTTGGAGTAGTAGAGGATTGACTTTCGTCTGAACTCTTCTAGATGGGAATTTGAATGTCACCAAGTTTGATAACTCTCCAAACCTTCACATCCTAAGACTTAATAAAGGTTTCCATTCTTACTTTCCAATGCGAAAAATATTTCCCATTAAAGTAAGGAGGTCTTGTTGGGAAATTCCTTCTTGAAATAGTGCTCCCATAATTTGTTGAGCCATGATGTTTTTCTCACCTGTTGTTAGACAATTTTTTTGTGAGACGAGGTTCTGATACCAATTGAAAGTGCAAGAGGGGGTGAATTGCTATTTTTTGAATTTTCCTTAAGAGTAGCTGACTTAAAGTGCCCTTTAGTTGCTACTGATAGAAAATAAGAGTTAATCAAAAATAGGAAAGTAAACTTGACACAAGATATTTTTATACTGGTTGGGATCCAATGTGGATCTTATGTGCAGTCCCCTTGGGTTGAAAGGGTGTTCTCTTTAAGCTGTTAAACTTTTGGTGTGAGTATAGGGATGAGTGTAGATTGTTTACACTAAGCGTTTGTTTTACTCTAGTTTTGATACAAAGCCTTACCAACAATATTTTTCTCTCCTCTCTTTTTAATTTACGCAATAGAGCTAGGTAATACAATGCTTCATAAAAGTAGAGAAGGGAATGTGAGATTATTCAGACTTGTTGTGCACTTTCTTCTGTCAATCGAGCCTCCATTTATAGTGTTTGAAGTCTTGAATCTTTTCTGTGAAGAGATAGCAACCTAGGATATTTGATCCTTGGAAAAGAAGGCAAGAGATCTTAATTTTCCAAGAATAAAGTTCAAGACTGATTTCCAGTCTTGATTCTTGTTCAACTTCATTGATTGCCTGTTTTATTATAGCCGTTATATCTTCCTTAATTGATTGTAGGTTGTAGCCATTGTGTTCTTCAGTTTTGCTTTCGAATATTTCGCTTCTTTGATCGAGTGTAAGTGATTCTTGTTCAGCTTCCTTGAATGTTGCTTTGAATATAGCCATTGTGTTCTTCATTGCTAGTTGTCGAGATATTTACCTTCCTTGATTTGTGCTTTTTGTGATTTTTGCATTCGGAGGATCTCTATCTAAATCCTTGATTGATCATGTCTCAATCAGGATCCTTTGATTGGTAATCTTCACTTGATTTGTGGGGATTCAGGAATGATTCTTTCCCTTTTTGGTGATACGTTTGCCCTGCAAGGAAATAGGTTGTTTATCATTAAAATTTTACTCTAATAATACTAAAATATGAAACTTCATGTAGACAACAAAGGTTTATTGATAAATTCATATTAAAATTTAAAATTCATGATAGGTTGACCAAGTTATCTTACTAGGCTAATAAAATTTGATTAATATTTAAATCAAAATTATATGATTTAAGTAAAGTAAAAATTACATTTGGATTAGTCCACTAAGTTGACAAAAAAAAACCAACTCATTCTCTTGAAGCCCACAGTCCTCTAAAATTACTTCGTTCAAAATACCTCTATAACCCTAGCTAACGCCTATATAAAAGGGGTCTTCATAAGACCAAAAGAATACATAAATACATAGAGAATCCTTGCTCTTCAGTGGTGATATGGAAGTCTTCTACATAAAAACAAATCTTGTCTCCAAGTGTTGAGCCGCAAGCATTTCATCAAATCAAGAACTAAGTAAAGTTCTTGAGTCGACGACCGTGAAGAGAAGAATAAGGGGATTACATCTATAACACTCAGATTTGGAAAGAAGAAAAATTTGCAGGTTTTCTAGAACTGGTGTTTGTACCGACGCACCCACCGATGGATCGTAGGTTCATTTACGGGCAGGCCGTAGGCGGCAAGTAAATATTTTTCAAAAAAGTCAAGTTCTAGTACCTTTTTTACGGTCCACCAGGATGGTTCATCATTTTATTCACGAGTCGTAGGTAGGTCTCATAGGTGATCCCAGACTTAGTAAAATTTTGAAGGTTTAAGTTGGGAATGACGAATGACATATACGGACTCGTACATGAGATTCATCAAAAATTGGTAAAATTTTAGATCCCAGTATTTGACCTACGACTCTTTGGGATGGTCTGTAAGTGGACATAGGGACCATAGGTATGAACTGTAGGTCGAGTTGGCATTTATTTTAAGAGGGACTTTTGGGTCTTTTTCTATATTCTAACTTAATACTATATCGTTTTACTTTCTATCCTACACCCTATAAAATGTTTTTAACCCCAAATTACCCAATTGAACTCATTCTCCTAAAATTTCAAAAGTTGATCAAGTTTTTCCCCAATATTTCTCTCTCTAAAGCGTGAAGAAGAAGACTAGGGTTTCAAGATCAAGTCTCCAAATTCACCATTTAATTGTGAGCTTTTGGCATCAAGGTATGGTAGTATTCATTCATGGAGTCCTTTCCTCCATAAGGTTCCTAAATTTTCCAATTTTACAAGTTAGAATATGCAATTAAAGTTAGAGTTTTATTCAATCTCATGTGTTCCTTTTGTAACAGCCCGTATTATGCATATGCTTGTTCTATTCATGTGATATTTGGCATAGCCGTATAGTATAGGTGAGGGACCATATTTCTTATATGATTAGCATTGGTTTAAACTAGCTCGGAAGGTAATGTCAGCCTTGCACGTTTCAGCATGGGTACAGTTAACTCCAATGGGAGTATTTAAACTCGAGACTGTAAGGTGGTAATTGAGCTTAAAGTGTAAAGTTAAGTGCTAAGTTAAAGCAAAAGGGATTAACATTTAGAAAATGGAATAACACAAGTGAGCTGCTTGCTTGACTTAACTAAGCTAGTAGGTGACAAGTAGGTGCATCACCTACTTTGACTTATTGACCAGTCCAAAGGACCAAGTAGGTGCATCACCTACTTGAGCTATATGGATTTAGTTAAAAAGGACAAGGTTTATGGATCAAATTGGGACTTTGCTAATGGACTCACTTGAGGCCCAAACAAAGTTAAATAAAAGGAAAATGAAATTTAAGCCTAGTAGCCAAATCTGCCAAGGCCCAATATATTTAAGCCCAAGTGAAAGCTAGTAGGTGCATCACCTAGTTTGACCTTTTGAGCTGCTTGATGTACATAAGCAGGTGCATCACCTACTTGACCAATTAGTGGGTGAAAATGGACCAAAAAGGGATGTTCTAGGGGATTATTTTTTTATGGTCAAGAAGGCTTCATATAAACCGTTTAAAGTGTAAAGTTAAGTGCTAAGTTAAAGCAAAAGGGATTAACATTTAGAAAATGGAATAACACAAGTGAGCTGCTTGCTTGACTTAACTAAGCTAGTAGGTGACAAGTAGGTGCATCACCTACTTTGACTTATTGACCAGTCCAAAGGACCAAGTAGGTGCATCACCTACTTGAGCTATATGGATTTAGTTAAAAAGGACAAGGTTTATGGATCAAATTGGGACTTTGCTAATGGACTCACTTGAGGCCCAAACAAAGTTAAATAAAAGGAAAATGAAATTTGAGCCCAGCAGCCAAATCTTCCAAGGCCCAATATATTTAAGCCCAAGTGAAAGCTAGTAGGTGCATCACCTAGTTTGACCTTTTGAGCTGCTTGATGTACATAAGCAGGTGCATCACCTACTTGACCAATTAGTGGGTGAAAATGGACCAAAAAGGGATGTTCTAGAGGATTATTTTTTTGTGATCAAGAAGGCTTCATATAAACCCAATTTGAGTTGATCTGTTCACTCACTTTAACTTACAAAATTCACAATTCACTCCAGCTCTCTCTCTCTTTTCTCTTAATAATTAAAACAGCAGCCTTAAAGTTCTTTCTAGGGTTCTTGAAGAAATCCTCATATCTGCAAACCAAGGTAAGAGAAACATTATAGATTTAGCTTAATTCTCCCATGGGAGATTAGAAAACATGTTATTCATGCTCAATTGTAAGTAGAAGGCAGAAGTTTCCACAAGCTACTGCTTACTTTCCTTAATTATTTAGATACTTTTCTCTTCTTCTTTTGGGTTAAGTGTGAAGGGAAGTTGAAGTTCTAGAGGAATTCAAGTTATAAGGAGAAGTTGCAGAAATTGAGGGAAGGTGACTGTTCCATTTTCTTCCTCTTTACGTATGAGTTTGAGTGAGGAATTATATGTGTGCAGTCTTAAAAAAACTTAAGGGGTGGTGAGTTCAATAATTGGTTGTATGATAAAGAATATTTGAGGCTGTTTTATGTGTATTGATGTTGGTGCAGCTTGGGTAATCTTGGAAAATGATATATAATGTGTATTGGGCAGAGAAGGAGGATGAGCTGATACACATTATTTAAGGGGGTGTGTGGGCTCATTACCAGTCAAAGTTAGTTACTATTTTACGAGGCTCAGGTGTGATAGATGCTAATATTAGTTTATCATGACTTACAGATTAACACCTAAAAGGGGAGGCTGAATCGTGATAGTTATATTGGTCAGAGAATAAGATATGTAAGGTTATTCAATTCAATATTCTTCGGCATGAAATCTGATACTTGAGATTAATATCAATAAGCGAATTTCCTAAGTTCTATTCCTAGTAAAGGAAACATAGTGGCAACGTATGATCTCCAAATAGCTAACAATATTTCCCCCCTCTTCTTAGTGTATACAATTACTTAATTATATGTTTAGTACTCTATACTTGTGTAATTATCCTCCTATGTGCTGGTATAGAAATGGTATTTGCAAAAGCAAGTTTGGTGAATCCTTGTCAGTTGAAGTCAATTGTGTCATTTAAGCTCACATGTAATGCATTGATGTTACATAGCTCCTTATGTCATTGTTACTGCCTTGAAGTATTATTTTCATGTCTTCTACTACTAGTCCGTAATTCCAAATATAAAAAATGATTATGACCACCAAAACAATAATCTCAAAGATTAAAGAGTCTAAGTAAAGCAATTTGTATAATTATGTGTGGCAGCTCAGGGGTGAAAGCCTAGCATAGGCCGATCCTAATTGATATAAAAGTGTGGCGTTCAGGGGCAAAATCCTAGCATGGGCCGATCCTAATTTGTGTAATTATGAGGACCGCATCCCAGGGGGTTAAAATGCCTAGCATGGGTCATCCTCTTCTACCACTGATCAGTTGGTCATTTTGTATCACATGCCTTATAAAGATCATAACACACAGAAAGGTAAAGACAAGAATGTAACATACATGATCCCACAAGAGTTAACAAAGGTGGTCTTCTGTTCTGATTTATGCACACATGTATTAACACTCGGTTTCATTCGAACTCTTATTTATATATATTAATGCCTTACATATTCAGTACATTTTCTCGTACTGACGTCCCTCGTGGGGGTGGGGGGATGCTGCATTTCATGCTTCAGGCACATGTACTTCAGCTTGTAGACCTCCTCAGTAGGAGCACACAACACTCAGCTACTTTTGGTGAGCTCTAGATTGATTCGTAGTTTTACTGAGTCCTTGGTAGATTCATTTTGGTATTGTATCGTAGTTAAGCGTAAGGCGGGGTCTGTCCCAACCTACTCTAAGGTTTTCTATCTTTTAGAGGTTTTGTAGACTAATGTTATGGTTTAGTTGCATTTTAACAAGTTGTGGTCTCAACGGCCAAGTCATGTATATAAGTTTTAGGTCTACTTTTGTTGGTTCGTATCGCTGCATCCTACGTGAACTTGTCACAAGATTGTCATAGTTATATCCATAGTTAAGCATAGGTTACATGCTGGTTCTCTCGGGCCTTTAGGGCATCGAGTGCCTGTCCGTTTTAATGGTAAGTGAGGCATGACAAAAGTGGTATCAGAGCAGGTCATCCTAGGTTGTCTACAAAGTCGTGTTTGTGTAGAGTCTTGCTTATGGATGTGTTGTGCACCACATTTATAAACAGGAGGCTATGAGACATGTATGAGTTGTTTCTTTTCTTGCATTTCTTAGATCGTGCGATAGAACCAATGTTGTAGGTGAATCGTATCTAACTTCTGAATTGCTTTATTATAGCAAAGATGCCGGTTACGAGAAGGAGTAATAGTACAGGTAAGCGAGTAGAGGTGGCTGGCTAAGAAGGGACCAACCAACCACCACCTAATCAAGCTGTTCAAAGTGAGGCTCAAGATGAGTCTCTATCACAGACTTCCCCGACCCCTCCATCTCTAGAAGATCTAAAGAGGGAAGCTGCACCTCAAGAACCCACTATTAATGCTACCGAGCAAAATTTGAGAAATGCAGTCCAATTATTGACTCGTATAGTTGCTGGCCACGGCCAAAGGCAAGAAGGTCCAGTTGCAGGTACTAGTGGTGTAGACAGAGCAGTTGGCACACGGATACGTGACTTCCTTAATTTGGACCCTCTATCATTCACCGGGTCAGATCCTAATGAAGATCCATAGGACTTTGTAGATCAAATCCAACGCACTTTGGATGTTATCCATGTAAGTGGTAAAGAAGCACTTGAGCTAGCAGCATATAGATTAAAGGGTGTGGCTATATTGTGGTATGCAGCTTGGATGCAATCTAGGGAAACAGTTGCACCTTCAGCTACGTGGAAAGAGTTCAAAAAGGCATTCCTTGACCATTATCTGCAATTGGAGATCCGAGAGGCCCGTGTAGATCAGTTCTTAAATCTCTACCAAAGAAGTACGAGTGTGAGAGAGTACAGTCTCAAATTTAATTCCTTGGCCTGGTATGCTCCTAATGTAGTAGCTACTATGGAGGATAGAGTTCATCGATATGTGGATAGATTAGATTCATATCTGGTTAGAGACTGTACCATTGCTTCGTTGAATAAAGATATGGATATAGCAAGGATGCAAGCTTTTGCGCAAAAGTTGGAGGATCAAAGGCAAAGAAGAAGGACACAAGAGTCAGAAACAGGGCATTCTAAGAGGGCCAGATCCATGGGTCAGTTTATACCATCCCAAGGAGAGTTTAGGCCTCGGTTCTTTAACAAACCGCCTAGTCCTTCATCTTCCTACTCTACAGCTAGTGCCCCACCTCGATTTCAAGAGTCTAGAGGCAATCAGTTTGGGCAAAGAGGTGAAAGCCAAAGTTCACGAACAGTGGGGTACCAAGAGTAGGGAAGTATGAGCCAATCAACGCCTCCTCGACAGTCTTGTAAACAATTTGGAAGGAATCATCTAGGTGCATGTAGGTTTGGGACAAATGTTTGTTTTTGGTGTGGTATATCGGGTCATCTGATGAGAAATTTCCCTCATAGAGGTGTGGGTAGTGTGGCACAACCTACTAGATCAGTTGCTGCATCATCATCATCAGCACCTTCTTTGGGTAGGGGACAGATGCCTACTGGTCGTGGTAGAGGATCTAGGGGAGCAACTAGTTTTAGTGGAGTTTAGAATCGCACATACGCTCTAGGGGATCGACAAAATTTAGAAGCCTCGTTGGATATGGTTACATGTACATTGTCCATCTTTTCACATATTGTATATGCATTAATTGATCCGGGGTCTACACTATCGTATGTTACTCCATTGATTGTTGAAAAGTTCAAAAGAACATCAGAATTATTAGTGACGCCATTTGAAGTGTCTACACCGATTGGTTAGTCTATATAGCTAGAAGGGTTTATCATAATTGTATTGTAACTGTTTGTGATTGTGATACATTAGCTGACCTTGTTGAGCTAGAAATGGTAGATTTTGATGTTATAATGGGTATGGATTGGTTAGCTTCTTGTTATGCCAAGGTTGATTGCCGAACTAAGATGGTGCATTTCCATTTTCCAAAAGAGGCAGTCCTTGAATGGAAAGGTAATATTGGGGCACCAAGGGGTAAATTTATTTCTTATTTTAAGGCAAAGAAGATGATGTCCAAAGGATACATATGCCATCTTGTGCGAGTGAAAAATAGAGATGTGGAGTCACTAACTCTTCAATCCATTCCGGTAGTGAATGAGTTTCCTGATGTATTTCCTGAAGATCTTCCAGGTTTACCCCAGAACGAGAAGTAGAGTTTGGCATTGATGTGATTCCAGATACTCAACCTATCTCCATCCCTCCATATAGATTGGCCCCGTCAGAATTATGGGAGTTGAAGGAGCAATTAAAAGACTTACTAGAAAAAGGATTCATAAGGCCTAGTATGTCCCCATGGGGAGCACCAGTTTTATTTGTACGCAAGAAAGATGGCTCGGTAAGAATA
>NW_006239560.1:99802-100497 GCF_000226075.1 Solanum tuberosum
GTACTTCCAGAAGGAACAGAAGGGTATGTAGTGTATTGTGATGCTTCGGGAGTGTGCTTAGGTTGTGTATTGATGTAGCATGGTAAAGTAATAGCTTATGGATCAAGGCAGCTACGGCCACATGAGAAAAAATTATCCAACCCATGATCTAGAGCTAGCAGCAGTTGTGTTTGCTTTGAAAATATCTTGTATCATCCCGGTAAAGCCAATATAGTAGCTGATGCTTTAAGCCGTAAAATAATGGCAAGCACTTGTGGGCAGTTTATGGAAAGACAAGGAATAACTAAGGATCTATGCCAACTAGCTAGCTTAGGGCTTCGCCTTCTTGAATCTCTAGACGAAGAGGTTGTTGTGCAAAATGTGGCAGAATCCTCATTAGTAGTGGAAGTGAAAGAGAAGCAATACACTAATCATATTCTATTACAGCTTAAGGAGAATGTACAGCAGGGCATAACAAAGGCATTTGGACTTATGCAAGAGGGAGTACTTCGGTGTCAAAATAGATTGTGTGTACCTAACGTAGATGAACTGAGAAAGAGGATTATGATGGAAGCACATCATTTGGGATATTCTATCCATCCGGGGTCAACTAAAATGTATCATGACTTGAAGGAAATGTATTGGTGGGGGGACATCAAGAAGAACATTGCGGAATTCGTAGCTCAATGTCCAAATTGTCAACAAGTAAAAGTAGA
>NW_006239560.1:100636-122061 GCF_000226075.1 Solanum tuberosum
TAACAGTTGACAGACTCACCAAAGCAGCACACTTCTTGCCAGTGAAAACTACTTATACAGCTGAAAAGTATGCAAGTTGTATATTAAAGAGATAGTTCGACTACATGGAGTGCCAATCTCTATAATATCTGATAGAGAAGCTCAATTCACTACAAATTTTTGGAAATCATTTCAGAAGAGTTTGGGAACACAAGTGAATTTAAGTACAGCCTTCCACCCCCAGCTAACAATATTTTCTCCCTCTCCTTAGTGTATAGAATTACTTCATTATATGTTTAGTACTCTATACTTGTGTAATTATCCTCCTATGTGTTGGTATAGAAATGGTATTTGCAAAAGCAAGTTTGGTGAATCCTTGTGAGTTGAAGTCAATTGTGTCATTTAAGCTCACAAGTAATGCATTGATGTTACATAGCTCCTTATGTCATTGTTACTGCGTTGAAGTATTATTTTCATGTCTTCTACTACTGGTCCATAATTCCAAATATAAAAAATGATTATGACCACCAAAACAACAATCTCAAAGATTAAAGAGTCTAAGTAAAGCAATTTGTATAATTATGTGTGGCAGCTCAGGGGCGAAAGCCTAGCATGGGCCGATCCCAATTGATATAAAAGGGTGGCGCTTAGGGGCGAAAGCCTAGCATGGGCCGATCCCAATTTGTGTAATTATGAGGACCGCATCCCAGGGGTTAAAATGCCTAGCATGGGTCATGCTCTTCTACCACTGATCAGTTGGTCATTGTATCACATGCCTTATAAAGATCATAACACACAGAAAGGTAAAGACAAGAATGTAACATACATGATCCCACAAGAGTTAACAAAGGTGGTCTTCTGTTCTGATTTATGCACACATGTATTGACACTCGGTTTCATTCGAACTCTTATTTATATATATTAATGCCTTACATATTCAGTACATTTTCTCGTACTGACGTCCCTCGTGGGGGTGGGGGGATGCTGCATTTCATGCTCAACTAGTAGACCTCCTCAGTAGAAGCACACAACACTCAGCTACTTTTGGTGAGCTCTAGAATGATTCGGAGTTTTACTGAGTCCTTGGTAGATTCATTTTGGTATTGTATCGTAGTTAAGAGTAAGGCGGGGTTTGTCCCGACCTACTCTAAGATTTTTTATTTTTTAGAGGCTTTGTAGACTAATGTTATGGTTCAGTTGCATCTTAACAAGTTATGGTCTCAACGGCCAAGTCATGTATATAAGTTTTAGGTTTACTTATGTTGGTTCGTATCCCTGCATCGTACGTGAACTTGTCACAAGATTGTCATAGTTATATGCATAGTTAAGCATAGGTTACATGCTGGTTCTCTCGGGCATTTAGGGCATCGGGTGCCTGTCCGTCTTAATGGAATGTGAGGCGTGACACCTTTCAACTATGATCTAATTGATTATTTTATATCTTTTTATGCATGAATTGTGATAATTACATGTTTTAAAGTTGGATTTACATGAATCCATGTATGATCCATGATTTTTAGAATTGATCATATGAAGCTTTTGAAAGAGGAAAGATGAATTTATCAAGATATGCATGTTTTCTATGAAAGTGATGAAAATAATTTAAGGTTGCTTTGATAGTGAATCATCGATGTTGTTGTTGTTGTTATTGTGAAAGGATTTTATCACATAAAATGATTCATAAGGTTAAAATGTTTTCTCACCTAAGTTGAATCAAGATTAGAAGCTATTCAATGAAATCTAGCTTGGATTGGCTACTTGATGTGCCCTCCCATGGATAATAAGATAAGTTAAGATTAATGACTATTCCATCGGATTTATGCTTACCACCATCAGGATATTGAGATATAAACTATTCCGTAGTTGAGTTCGGGTTGCTAGAAGAAATCTCTCTATCCCATAACTATGTGCCACCGTAGGTTTTCTTTGATAAACAATATGTAGTGGATCTATGTAAGCTAGAAGATCATGATTCTTACCTAGGCAAGTGGGGACATCTTATTTTTTGTGTGGGATAGACACCATATTCCATGCTATAGCTCACATGGTCTATATCAGTTAATGGCAAACTTCCTACAATAATGAACTAAGGTTACTTTCTAAAAGTATCTCAAAGATGTTTTAAAGATATTTAGCTTGCATTGACCATGGTTTTGATTTATGTTTTCTAACATATTATATTAGGTTTGAGCTTGGTCATTGCATGTCATGTAAAGTCCCTTTTTAGAATGATTTCATAACTCTTATACGTTACTATCATACTTGGTACATTCATATACTAATACATATTTTTGCCTACATTGTTTCACTAATGTAGGGTCCGAAGCTCCTACTTTCCATACTTGTGGCTAATGATTTCACATAGATACCAAAGATTGGTGAGTCCTCATGTTTTGAGGACCGAGATTCTTTTATTGCTTCCATGTCTTTTCTTTTGGGATGTTGTATGTGATGTATGTGTTACGTCCCAGTCACTCATTAGACGTAATAGATGGCTTTGAGACTTATGTTTAGACTTACACTACTTTTGTCAAACTCTTTTATTGAAATGCTACTCTTAAACTCTTTGGGTTTTCTATAATTTTATATGATGTATGTTATGTGGTTTCTATAAGGACTTTGAGGGTCTTATTCACCATGTCACGTCTACAGAGTACTTTGGGTCGTGACAAACTTGGTATTCAGTGCACAAGGTTTGGAAAGGTTCTAGAAAATTTCATATGCCAAGTAGAGTAGAGTCTTGTTCCTAAGTGTGAAGCGCCACACATTTATGAATGAGAGACTATAAGATGTTTAGGAAACTCCATTTGTTTCATTACTCTTAAGATGTGCAATAGAGTTTAACTCTATAATGTCTCTCTCCTAATCCTTATCCGATGTTTTTCAGGATATGACCACTCGAAGGGCATATTTTATGTGGAATGAGGGAGAGAATGTGGAACGAGGTGCTCCTAAATCTCCTAAAGAATCTCCTCACGTTTCAGTCGATCCTTTAGCTAAAGTAGCTAATGCAAAATTTAGGGCCGCTTTCCAAGTGTTAGCTCAATTCAATAGGGAGGCTGTGATCTCCACGAACCCAAGTGTGGGTACAACGACATTTCTAATGCTCGAATTACTTTATATTATGTATGAATTGATGATTAATTATGGTTTTTATGTTGAAATCCCCAAGAACCCATGAAATCCCCATATTTTGATCTTGTGATGTGGGTTTGTGGATGAAAGAGGAATGTTATTAGATTATGCATGTAGTGATTGGGTTACTTGAATTATGTTGATATTCATGTCTAATGTAGTGAATTCTAGATGTGTTGATTTGATATGAGCTTTGACCCTTGAAAGGAAAAATTATGATATTATGCATGTTTATGAAGTCCTTGTATATGCTTTAAGAACACTTTGAGAGTGAAGTGAATATGATTATGATCTAGTTGTTGTGTTGTTGAAAGGTTATTCTCATATACACACTTATGTATGAATATGATATGATGTGAAAGGTTTTCTCACAATATGAAGATTCTAAGGTTGAAAGGCTTTCTCACCTATTGAATCTATATGTATACATGGATGGTGAAAGGTTATTCTCACGCATGAATCTAATGAGCTATCTTATGAATTAAACATGGATTGAGTGTCAAGACATTCTTCCACGAATATGAACAAAGTCAAGACTTAATATGTAGTTCGTGAGAATTAATGCTTAGCATGGAGTAGATAGTGAATATGAGATGGAAGCTTTTACACTAGTTGAGTCCGGATTCCCAAAAGGACCTTTTACACTAGTTGAGTCTGGGTTCCCAAAGTATGTCTCATGAGATGGAGACCTTCTGGCCTTAGTTGAGTTCGAGTTTCTAGTAGCAATATTCTTATCCCATAAACTATGTGCCCCCATAGGTTATTTAGCTAGTGGATCCACCTAAGCTAATAGTATGGTTCTACCTTACGCAAGTAGGAAAACTCTTTTCGGTGTGGGTAACACTGGGGGTCTATGTATAGCTCACATGGTCTCATGTCGGTTAAGGCTTATTCCCACAATAATAAGAATAAGAATATGAATTATGAACTATGGTTACTCAAGAAAATTTTACATGAGTCTTCAAGGTCTTAAAGGTGATGAATATGAATAATGGCATAGGTGAGATTTATGGGGTCTTATTCATGCATTGCACAAGTATGACTTGAGGGTAATTATGAAGTGTTTCTCTTATGATATGATGATCTATGTATTGACTATGCTTATGACTTATGAGTTTCCACTATTTTCATGATGATGTACAAACTTAGTAAATTGCATGCTTTCGAATGAAATGTCCCTTTTAGCATGTTTTCAAATGTTTTTATGCATGAGTATCATACGTAGTACATTTTTCTGCTAACCCCTACTTTTCCTACATTTTCCCAAGTGTAGGGTCCAATTCTTGAGGTGATCGTTCTAGTGGCTAGTGCTTGGATTCTGCTATCTTCCGAGCTTGTTGGTGAGTTCTCATGGTTTGAGGATGGGATTTTTCTCATGATGTAGTTTTCCTTTATGTATTTCACTTTTGGGACATGTTGTATGGGCTAGGCCCTATTTCATTTAAGTTTTGTAATAGATGTCTATATTGAGACAAGTCTAGACTTCCGCTTTCTTTTATGAAAAACTTTTAGGACTTGAAATGTGTTTTACTCTTTACTGTTTTATTCTTATGTTATGATATGCTAATTGGCTTGCATGGGGTTGTACATGCGTTGTTACATCTAGGGGGTACCCCTGAGTCGTGACAAACTTGGTAATCTGAGCACGAGGTTTAGAATGATTCTAGGATGATGTCTCATAAGCCACGTCTAGTAGAGTCCTGTTCATAATGTGAAGCGCACCACATTTATGAATAAGAGGCTGCAAGATGATTAGGAAACTTTACTTCTTCATTACTCTAAGTCGTGCCATAGAGTTTAACTCTATAAGATTTCTCTCCTAATCCTTCTCTTGTATCTTCAGGATATGAATACACGAAGGGCTAATACTAGAAGGATAGACAATGACAATGTGAATCAAGGAGCTCCTCCTCAAGCTCATCAAGTTCCTATAGATCCTTTGGTTGAGAATATGACCCATGCAGAGTTTAGGTCGACTATCTAAATATTGGCTCAAGCCGTGATGGCTCAAGCCAATAGAGAGCTTGTAGCTCTGGTGAATCGTAATGTGAATTCGTCTGCTTCAAGGGTGAGGGATTTTGCACAAATGAACCCTCCGAAATTTCATGACTCCAAAGTGGAAGAGGATCCTCAAAGGTTTATCGATGAGGCTTATAAGGTACTTGATATTATGGGGGTGACTTCGGAAGAGAAAGCGGAGTTAGCCGCCTACCAACTAAAAGATGTGGCTCAAGTGTGGTACGATCAGTGGAAGGGAGAGAGACCCATAGGAGCGGGCCTGGTAGAATAGGAATTGTTTAAATCGACATTTCTTTATAGGTTCTTCTTCCTCTAGTTAAGGGAGGCAAAGGTACAAGAGTTCATCAACATTTGTCAAGAAAGTATGAGTGTTAAGGAGTATGCTCTAAAGTTCACCCAACTCTCCAAATATTCTCCAACTATGGTGGCGGACTCAAGGGCTAAGATGAGTAGGTTTATGTCGGGTATGTCCGACTTGGTTGAAAAAGAGTGTCGTACGGCAATGCTCCTCCATGACATGGATATATCAAGGCTTATGGTGTACACTCAACAAATTGAGGAATTAAAACTCAAGGAAAACACTAGGGAGGTAAAAAGGGCTAGGACCGGTGATGGAAATTTCACTAATGCTAGATCCGATGTACATGGTCAATCTATAACCCAACAAAGGCTTTCCGATCAAGTTTTCCCCAATACTCATAGGTATAATCAATAGAGGGTGTCTAACCCAAAACCTCAAGGAGGTAATAGTAGTGGCTCTTATGTGACTAGGCGGCCTATTTGTGCAAAATGTGGAAGGAAACATGATGGTACGTGCCTAATTGGCACGGTTGGTTGCTTTGGGTGTGGAAAGAGTGGCCACAAGATAAGAGATCGTCCGATGCTTAAGGTTCTAGGAAGAGAGGGCAAGCAAGCTCCTCCTAGTAGTTCGAACTCCAATGCTGTAAAGCAAAACCATTTCTATGTACTCCGGTCTAGGGATGACCAAGAGAGCTCTCCGGATGAAGTCACTGGTATGTTTTTAGTTTTCATATAGATGTAAATGTTTCATTAGATCTCGATGTTACTTTTTAGACTTTGATGTTATTCTCGATAGAATTGGTTGCATTCCTAGTATGTTGCTATGGATTGAAGAACTCGTGTAGTCATGCTTTAGTTCCCAATTGAGTCTATCCTAGAATGGGAGGGGGAAATCTTATGTCTAGAGGTTAATTGTTCCTTATATGAAGGTTAGAAGAATGCTGACCAAAGATTGCTTTTACGACATAGTTTGGGTGAGGGAAATAGATTGTAAGTATTGACCAACTCCAAGAGTTAGTTATTTCTCTAAGATTGATTTTCGTTCGGGTTATCACCAATTGAGGGTGAAAAGGGGATGATATTCCAAAGACGACTTCTAGAACCCGATATGATTATTATGAGTTTTTGGTTATATCGTTTGGGATTGACTTGAAAGAGGTGGTACTTAAGGAATTAGTATAGGCTTACTCCTAAGGGGGAGATGATGTGCTGAGATATCAATGTCGTTGAGTGTTCTTGATGTTCATAATTTGGGTTTGGTTGAAATTCTCACCTTGAGAGGTGTAGTTAGTGGGGAAGTTTGGTCCCAGTTTTGTAGGCATGAGATCTTGAGTGGTGTTGGTAAGGTTGCTTATGAACTAGAGTTGCTTAATGAGTGGCACCGGTATATCCGGTTTTCCATGTTTCTTGGATATAGGAGGGTGTTGGAGATCCTACATTAATAGATCCCTTAGAAGAGTTGGGAGTTAATGAGAATCTCCCTAATTTAGAAATACCGGTTGAGATCTTAGACCGACGAGTTAAGAAAGAGAACAACAAGGAAGTTGCTTCCATGAAAGAGTTATGGAGTGAACTTTTAGTGAAGGTTTTAGTTGAGGGTGCTACTTGGGTGGCCGAGGGCCAATAAGATGTCCCGTTATCCTCATTCCTTTCCTTCTACTCCTACTCTAGCTTGAAACAAATAGTTCCTCTTGAGTTTTCTTATTTTGGGAGTCATTTGTG
Organism: Solanum tuberosum; assembly: GCF_000226075.1. Lineage (NCBI taxonomy): Eukaryota > Viridiplantae > Streptophyta > Magnoliopsida > Solanales > Solanaceae > Solanum > Solanum tuberosum. Next base: position 107,792 of record NW_006239560.1, read on the forward strand.
TATTTACATGATTTCCTTATGTTATGCATGTTCTTAATAAATTCATGTTTAGTAAGAAAGTGAGATTTTATGATTGATTTTCCTCATGTTGTTGTGCATTGAGTAAGAGTTTCCTATATGCTTCATGAGATAAATTGTTGATCATGCTTAGTTGTGCTTTTTGGTAGTATATTGCATAAATGCTCTTTGAGATTTTGTTGAGCATGCTTTTAGTTTGGAGAAGGTAGTTCCTCTTATGAATATGAGAAATGTTGAGTTTTCATGCATAATGGGTTGTTAAATGTAGTTCCTACTTCCTTGTAATGCATTGATTATGTTTAAGTTGGAGTTGATATTTCCTCCTTTGAGTTGTGCATTATTTTGATGTTGCATGCATGATGAGCTGCTAGTCTTGAGTCTTTACTTTCGTAAGGTGTCTAGATCGTCATTCGAGGACGAATGTTCCCAAGAGGGAGATATTGTAACACCTCGAAAATTAGTATGCTAAACTAGAGCTTAAACTGAGGGTTGGAGTCATGAATATAACTCCCCGTACTTAAAATAGAGGTTTTCGTGTTAGAACGTCAAGGTACCACTTTCTCAAGGACCAACTAGGGACCCTTGTGGAAGACCCCTAGAAAAGTGCCCTAAATAGTGACCACGAAAGGACCCACGCCCCATAGGTGGGGGTTCCGTGGTTGGCCAAAAACCTGCAGTCACCAAACCATGCCCAACCAGTACGGACCGTGGGTCCAACCACGCCCCGTGGTCGAGGTCTCGTCGATGGTGACCTGGAGGCAGTTATGGGTATTAAGTTTAGGGGCTTAAGGGTCTTTTCCGATTTTAATTAATATTACTTGGTGTCGTTTTAGCCTAACTTAGACCACCTATATAAGGATTTTAGACCCCTAAATTAAGTCATTCACCTAATTATTTCTAAAACCCAAAACTATTCCCTAAATTTCATCCTCTCCAAATATTCTCTCTCTAGAACTTCAAGGAGCAAGTTTTTCTTCTCAAATTCATTGGGTTTTATTGCTAAGGTATGGTAGCTCTTCGTTGTTGACACCCAATTTTGAACCTCCACAATATAGATTTATTATCAAGCTTCTTCAATTTCACACGCTTTAAAATAATTAGTTTTATAAAATTCCAAAAAAGAAGAAGTTATTTTATGTAATTTTGTTGCTTTTGGTTTTCTAAAATAATATATACGTCTTACATAATTATGTATATAATTAGTATATTTTATGAATTTTCAAAAATCGTCTCAAAAAGATTTTAGTTTTACTTAAATATTTGGTTAATTAGTTTAGTTATATAATAGTTAATATTTTTTGATGTAATTTGTTTACAATTAAGGTAATTATTTTATTTTGTTAAGATTCAAAAGCTCGTTAAATAATTAATATTAATTCGTCTTATTTAAATTTTAGTCAAATTCTCTAAATTCAATTCAATTTGGCTACATCTAACTCATATGGCCATTTCGTTATTACTTATCTAGCCAATTTTGGATTCTAATCTTACAACCCAAGAATTGACACTTTGGGCCAAAACCAACCCAATTCCAATTTTCCCTTCAAATTTCAGCAGCCCACTCCCTCACACCCATTATGAGCCAATTCTTTAAAATACAAAAACCGGCCCAATTCTAATACAAAGAAAACCATTTCATTTATACACAACAATACAGAAACCCAGCAACGCATACCAGGCCAGTCGACCCCAACCCTTTTACGCATCTTTTTCCAGTCGTACAACAACAACCAGACGACCCTTGTACTATTCTTCATGCGAAGAGCAACCTAGAAACTTCAAGGAAATCGCGAGCATCAGACCAGGCTGTGAGAAAAGAATAGCTTAGCTTAGAGATAGATGATAAGAATCAACAAAGTCAACACACAAAAACATTTTGGAAATAGACTGTGAGATTGTGAAGGTTTGAGGTGATATTCCTTTGATTTTGTTTTTGTTTTCTCACAATCTTGTTGGAGTTCTCACAGTCGTAATCCGGTGGTGGAGTCTCGTATCTGTCCCAGTTCATTGCCTAAGAAAAGGTTACAACCTCGCTCCTATCTCGTTTCCTTTAGGTGTCTTGAATGTTCTTATCTTTTAAGCTATGTTTGAATATGAGCTCAATATCGACACTGCTCTCTTTAAATACTAGATTGTGATGTCTTCATTCTATTATGCTCGGAAAGTGTGGTTTCCTATGTTGAATATTTGACTGCTTTTCTATTCTCTATTTTTTATTTGCTTCACAATGGTTGGCTGTTCTCTCATCTACCCTATGGCCTTACCTTTCTTCCACTATATATGTGATTAATTTTGATATTTTATTGGTTGTTTGACAACCAAGGCCAGTTGCCAGATTTTTTTTCTTAGTATCGTGTTGCTATTTATTCCATCTCGCATCTTATGAGTTGAATCTTTTTTCCTTAGGTTCATATGGTTCTATTTTGAATTTTCTGCCATGCTTGTGTGTTGATCCTCTGGTTCGTTATTTGCATTTTTGAGAGCATATGTCTTGATCATTTTACTCTAAAAAGAAGGGGTTAGAGTCGGTAGCAACTTTCTATCAATGATTGGCGGTATTTGGATTATATCTTCGTTCCAATTTTGAGCCATGATTACTCTTTTCTTGCTTCTATATTTATTATGAAAGTTAAATGGTTTATCATGTAGTTATTTAGATTTTGACTAAATCCTATTTGCTCTACTTGTTCATATGATCTTTCTTAGAGTTCAAAGGTAACATGTTTGTTTCTTTTAATTTACTTGAGATACTGTTATAAGTTTAGTTAGTAGCTTAAGTTTATTTTGTTTAGGATCACATTCATCCTTTAGAGTTATTTTTATATGTTATTTTGCTATATTAAGATTGAAGCTTAGATGATCTTAATTCCATTTTATGCTAGCTGATCACTAATTTGTCTCTTCTGATAACTTGTTTGTTGATCATTTAAGTCATGACCCCCTATCGAGTCAATTCCCTAAATGGTCACCCAAGTTTAGGGAATTGCCATGAAATATCATGTATATTTTATTTATGACCAAAATATCATTCAACTATCACTATTTTCCTCCAAATATACTTGACACTTTAAAAGTCTCAGTCTCTCCTAGTTGACATGACATGTCATTAAAGTCTTTTTTTAATAATAGACTAATTTGATTCATTAAATCCATTTAACTAAAATAATGATCATATTATTTAAAAAATATATATATATAGTAGTTTATTAAGAATAAATCTTCGTACTTATATAATCTTTTATTATAATTAAACTTTTATTTTTTTATGTAATAAAGAATAAGTTTTTAAAACGCATTATAATATCATCAATTTTGAATACTTATTAACATATACATTAAAAAATATCGATAAACAAATCACTCATGAATGTTAACTTACACAATTAATCATAAATTTTATAATGAATCAAGAATATTAAATGTCAATTAACTACTACAATAAAATCAATTATGTATTTTGAAATTCATGCTTACAATATTTTTTTCTTGAAACAAAATAGATGTGAATAATATTATTACTATTTTTTATCCAAAAAAACAAATAAATATTAAATATCTCAACAGTCTCCTTCTATTCTAGTTGATATATCATGTTATTAAATCACCATTTAAAAAATAATAGACCTATTTAATTCATCAAACTTATGTCTCTAAAAAAAACAAATATATAAATTACATGAGAATTTATGAAGATTATAAAAATAATTAAAAAAACTAGTTCCTTACATTTTTTTACGAAACAAAATTCAATGAAAAAATCTTTGTATGCAATAATTACTTGATAATTTTCAAAATCCCTAAGTAAATTATTTGAAAATTTTAAGCAATTTTTTTTTATAAAAGTATTCAAATAAATTTGTAAGGTTAACAAAAAAGTTAGTAAGAAAGAGAAAAATATTATTTGATTTTTTTTAAATTTAATTTTTTATTTTTATTCTTTTATTGTTGTATTATATTATATTTTAACTTATCATACAATTAAACACCAATATATATTCTTATCTCTTCCCAAATTCATGAAATACAAGTAATAATTAATTGAATTGCCTAATATTATATGAGATTAATATACTGATAAATAAAGATCAAAATTTTATTTTCTAATATAAATATTATTCACTTTCTATTTTCTTTACTAAAAAAGATATTGTAAGTATGGATTTCAAAGTACCCAATTAATTATTTTTTAATAGTTAATTGAACTTTATTATTATTGATCCATTATATAATATATGATTAATTGATGTAGGTTGACATTCAAGAGTGATTTATATATCAATATTTTTTTGAATATATGTGTTTATAAGTATATTCAAAATTGATGACATTATAGTAAGTTTTAAAAAAACCATTCTTCATAGCATAAAAAAATAAAATAATTTAATTATGATAAAAGATTCTTAAGCATGAAAATTTCTTCATAATAAACTAATATATACCTTTTAGAAAACAATAAGATCATTATTTTAGTTAAATGAATTTGATGAATTAAATAAGTCTATTCTTAAAAAAAAAGCTTCAATGACGTGGCATGCCAACTAGGAGAGAGTAAAACTTTTGAAGTCTTAAGTATATTTGGAGGAAAATAATGATAGTTGAGTGATATTTTGGTCATAAATGATATTTCAAGGCAATTCCCTAAACTTGGGTGACCATTTAGGGAATTGACTCCCCCCTATCCTAAGGCCCTGCCTTCGTCCTTGCATTTTGAGTCGAGTCAAAACCCGATTTTCTTCCCTATTGAGTCAACCTCATCAAAGGGAGCTGAAACGTTGAAGGGAAGCATCTACTGGTCCAAAGAAAGCTGAAAAAGGGACGATATGCATGCCGATATACACTGTGATACACTGTTGTATACAATCATTAAACAGTGATATACATGTCATAAAATATAGCGATACAGGTCTGAAGACAAAAATATAGGCCAAAAAGCTAATATACAGGAACAATGCAGAAATACGGACACAAAATGCAGGGAGTATACACTGGTATACACTCGGTGTATGCAAATTCTCAAAGGCCGAAAATAGTATCAAAAGCCTCAAAAAAATTCCAGCAAGTCTTTGAAACAAATGGGCCAAAGCCCGTCCTTTGGGGCAATTGCACTGATAGTCTTAGGACAGGTGGACCAAGGGTTCAAAAGACCCAAATTTAATATTTCTTTCTTTACTCTTATTTATTTATTGTTTGTATTAATTAATTTTTTATTTGATTTGGTTTTTATTTAATTAAATTCCCAAAAGAAAGTCATTTCTTCTTTTATGTTCAACTTAAAATATCTATATTTTTATTTATTACTTAGTTTTATTTTATTGTCTTGCAACATATGAGTTATTTTTCCCTAAAAATTCCTTAGGTGTATTTCCTTACAAAAAGTAAAAATGGATTTTTATTACTTGATCAATTTTCTAAAAATTAGTCAAATCGTTGGTCAACCGCAAGTTAACGGACATTTCGAGGGCCTAACACCTTCTTGAAATGTAAATTGAACTCCGAACCCTCATTGGATTTCGAATGATTTTTAATCTGTTTAAATCTTTTGAAAATCGTAAGTTTTCTTAATTTCTTTCAAAATTTAAGTGGAGACTCTCCTTGAAAAGTCAATTTTTCTTCAAAATATAAGTCAAGTCGATTTTTTTAAAAACAAGTCATTTTTATTTTTTCCAAAACATTCATCCATGGAGCCCCTTCAAAATCCCAATTTCAAAGATAGAAATCCCTAAAAACTAGGGTTTGATTCCAAAGTCATGGGTTCCTTTAAAAAACGTTTCAAATGCTTGAATTACCTTATATTATGTATGAATTGATGATTACTTATGATTTTTATGTTGAAATCCCCAAGAACCCCTGAAATCCCCATATTTCCCAATTATGATCTTATGATGTGGGTTTGTGGATGAAAGAGGAATGTTATTAGATTATGCATGTAGAGATTGGGTTACTTGAATTATGTTGATATTCATGTCTAATGTAGTGAATTCTAGATGTGTTGATTTGATATGAGCGTTGACCCTCGAAAGGACAAATTATGATATTATGCATGTTTATGAAGTCTTTGTATATACTTTAAGAACACTTTGAGAGTAAAGTGAATATGATTATGATCTAGTTGTTGTGTTGTTGAAAGGTTATTCTCATATACACAGTTATGTATGCATATGATATGATGTGAAAGATTTTCTTACAATACGAAGATTCTAAGGTTGCAAGGCTTTCTCACCTATTGAATCTATATGTTGACATGGACGGTGAAAGGTTATTCTCACGCATGATCTAAAGAGCTATCTTATGAATTAAGCATGGATTGAGTTTCAAGACATTCTTTCATGAATATGAACTAAGTCAAGACTTAATATGTACTTCGTGGGAATTAATGTTTAGCATCGAGTGGATAGTGAATATGAGATGGAAGCTTTTACACTAGTTGAGTCCGGCTTCCAAAAATATGTCTCATGAGATGGAGACCTTCTACCTTAGTTGAGTCCGGGTTTCTAGTAGCAATCTCCTTATCCCATAAACTATGAGCCCCCATAGGTTATTTAGCTAGTGGATCTACCTAAGCTAAGAGTATGGTTCTACCTTAGGCAAGTAGGACAACCCTTTTCGGTGTGGATAACACTGGGGGTCCATGTATAGCTCATATGGTCTCATATCGGTTAAGGCTTATTCCCACAATAATAAGAACAAGAGTATGAATTATGAACTATGGTTACTCAAGAAGATTTTACATGAGTTTTCAAGGTATTAAAGGTGATGAATATGAATAATGGCATCGGTGAGATTTATGGGGTCTTATTCATGCATTGCACAAGTATTCCTTGAGGGTAATTATTAACTGTTTCTCTTATGATATGATGATCTATGTATTGACTATGCTTATGACTTATGAATTTACACTATTTTCATGATGTTGTTAAAACTCAGTAAATTGCATACATTTGAATGAAATGTTCCTTTTAGCATGTTTTCAATGTTTTTATGCATGACTATCATACTTAATACATTTTTCTGCTAACCCCTACTTTTCCTACATTTTCCCCAAGTGTTGGGTCCGGTTCTCGAGGTGATCATTCTAGTGGCTCGTGCTTGGATTATGCTATCTTCCGATTTTGTTGGTGAGTCCTCATGGTTCAAGGACAACTTTTTTCTCATGATGTAGTTTTCCTTTATTGTATTTCCCTTTTTGGACATGTTGTATGGGCTAGGCCCTATTTCATGCAAGTATTGTAATAGATGGCAATATTGAGACAAGTCTAGACTTCCACTTTCTTTTATGAAAAACTTTTAGACTTGAAATGTGTTTTACTCTTTATTGTTTTATTCTTATGTTATGATATGCTAAGTGGTTTAGATGGAGCCTTTCGGGGTTCTATGTGCCTGGGGTACCCCTGGGTCGTGATACTTCCATTTGCTAGGTTTAGCGGAAAAAGCCCCCCCCTTCCATGCCCAGTTGACGGAGTTTTGTTGGGGCCCACTAACTGAGGCTCCCCCTGTCGTGCGCCTTGGCTGGGTAAGGGAGTTCTATGCTCTACTTCCTAGTGTCTGCTGGGACGATCCTCACCCCACTATCTGCATTTGAGGAGTCGAAATCCCTATGAGCACTCAGCTTAACAATGTGGTGCTCGAGGTGCCGAGGCCTCCAACTCAGAGTATGAGACCCGACTGAGATAGATGGATTTGGGATAGCTGCGGGACACACAAGTTGAGGTTGCACATCGGGATCAGGTCTACTGGGCTACTATGGAGGGCATCACTAGTACTCATTGGTCACATGATGCCAAGAGGTGGCTGCACCTTGTTTCTAGGAGGATCCACCCGTCGGGAAACCACATCAACGTGACCTTCCCTTGGGCTCTAGTGGTAGCTTTTGTTTTGGAGGGAATTGAGCTGAACATGGGGGCTTAGATCGTGTCAGAGTGGAAGATCTTCTGAAGAGGGACCAAGTAAGGTTTTTTCCTACCCGGGCTAGTAATGGTGATGTGCAAGCGAGCGGGGGTGCCACTCTTGGACACCAACGAGGTACTTCCTATGGATCCCCCTTTTCATCCTCTTTTGATCAGGCAACCCTCCACCCAGGGAAAGAAAAAAAGGAAAGCGGACAGGGCCGGCAGCAGTAGAGTAGCTGTTGAGGCGGGTGACGAAGGAGACGATGATGATGAGGCCGACGACACCCTTTATATCCTGTCTCAGCCCCCACTTTCACGTGCTCGTGTGAAGGAGGATCTGGCGGCTGATTTAACGTTTCAAGCACACTTCTTCCAATTCTAATGTCAACAATCGTAAATCATTGTAAAACCCAACTAAATGAGTTGGTGTCAAATCCCACTGGGAGCGATACATGTTTTAAATTCAATTAAGAAGTATGAATGCGGTCTAGTCAGCCATAAGAATAAACATTAATGGAAAAGATATTAAACAAATTAAAGCGGTGACACAAATGTCAAATGGGTGGTTTTAGTTTTCAATTATCAACTACACAATAGTCACAAACAATTCGAAATAACAACAGGGAGAAGGATTCTCGGGATGTGATCGATTATAGGCAAATATAGGCATATGGGTAATTGCAACTACTAGTAAATAACTAAATATCAGTGAGTAGGCTAGACTATAAGGGAGATAGTTTTCTCTCGAACAACTACCCCGAATCCCGTGATTTTTTTCGAACATCAACAAGCATGACAATGAAGAACATCCCACACCTTAATTCATTCACTCTCTCGAGCTAAATGTGTGGGATTGAGTTTAGGATTCACTCTCTCGAGCTAAGCCCAAATCAACCCAATACCCACAACCATCAATCAATAATCTTAGTTCTAAAACCTCTCTCTCGCAAGCCAATAACACAAATATAGAACTGCATTTGCAACTACAATTCTTAAATTAAATCACGATTAATGATTAAATTCACTTTTAAATAGCATTTAAACTAGTAATTAGAAATACCCATACACTAATTTAGCCCATAATCACATGATCACACCCCAAAAATTGGGGTTTTAGCCCAACATTATAAAAAGGTAAAAACAATTACCAAATTGATTATCCATCAACTAGATAAGAGTGATTTTGTCTTTACAATGATTCAATTTGTTGAATCTTTCAAACCCACTTCAAAATTCTCCAAATCGAACTTCTCCAATTCTTCAAAGAGAAGAAAAACAATAGAGAAAAGTGTTCTAAAGATGTTTCAATGGAAACTATATGTCAAAAGATGCTAAACTAAATGTTCAAAATCTAATTTATAGTCACCAAAAATAAGATATGAATGGACATTTGGCGAAGTAAGTCAGTCTCGCCGAACTGATCGGCGAGCCGCCCTTTGGTCTCTTCTATCGCCTTTTCGCCTTAGCATTCAGTATCCTTGATTTCTGTAACTTTAGGCGATCTATCACTGCTTCGCAAAACTGTTCGGCGAAGCGTCGACTGCTCCTTTTTGTCACCGACTTGGTCTCTTCCCTAGGGTTGGCACACTGGAACTTTAGGCGGTGGACTTAGCCATTCGGCGATTCGCCAAACGTTCTTGGCAATCACCAAGCTTGCTTTTCTTAAATTCTTCAGTTTGTTTTGTTCCTTTTTGCATGTTAGTGTCTTTGCTTTGTTCCTCAATCCATATACCTAAAAATCAAGGATTTAACATCAGTTTATGGCACAAATTAATCATTTCAGGACACTAAATCTATAAAAATAAAACCCTAAATGAGTCTAAATCTAGGACTCATAAACACCCCCAACTTAATCCTTTCCTTGTCCTCAAGTAAAACTCAAGTTCAACAGTTCAAAAAGCTGGATGTCTCAAACAATGCTGCATAAGACTCAACATGAATGCACACAACAAGACTCAACTTACTCATGCATTGATCATGAGTTGGGGTCGAGTCCCAAGGGAGTGGTTCGTAATTTAGAATCAATAGGTAAATACGAATATGCTCAAGTCAATCATAGCTAAAAACATTTACGAATAAAAGCATTGCTCAAGTTAGGGGTGACACAAGTGCCAAATATTAGAGGGGTTTGGTTTCAATTATCAACTAAAACAACAGATAATACGAAAGTAACAATTATGGAGACGAGATTCTTGGGATGTGATAGGATTATGAGCTAAGATAGACAACCGAGTAACTGCAATTAATAGTAAACAACTGTGAATCGGTGAATCAGCTAGACTTTAGTGGGGATAAACTTTCTCTCGAACACCAATAAGCAACAATTAAGCGCAACCTTCGCTTTAGTCCATTCACTCTCTCGAGCTGAATGTGCGGAAAAGGGTTTAGGGTTCACTCTCTCGAGTTGAACCCATAGCAACCCAATACCCACAGACCATCGATTCAGTAATTTTGGGATTTAAACTTCTCTCTTGAGCAAGACAAAAACACGAAGTTAAGATTGTATTTGCAACTACAACCCATTAAATTCAAGCACAATTACTGAATGAAAACACCTTTAAACAGCAATTAAACTATCAATTAACAATACCCAACAATCATATCAACCCATAATCACATAATCACACCCCAAGAATTGAAGTTTTAGCTAAACATCATAAAAAGGTAAAAATCGCTACCAAGTTGTGTTTCCATCAACTTGGTAGGATTGATATTGTCTTTACAAAGGTCTAAGATGAAGAATCTTCAACATCCACTTCCAATTTCTCAGAAATGGAAATATTCAAATCTTCAAAGCTAAGGAAATATTTTCTCTAAACTCAGTTCTAAGCTCTCAATTTGAAAACTGAATGTTAGATTCTAAACATGTATCCTAAACTAAGAAGTTAAAAACGTATTTACAGTTGTCAAAAATGTGTTGCGAAGGACCATTCGACAAGTAAGTCGAGATGCCCGATCCACTCAGCGATCCACCCTTTGGTCAATTCCATCGCCTTTTTGCTTTGGTCTTCAGTGTTTTCAAGTTCTGTAACTCTGGGTGATATGGCACTGCATTGAGGAACCGTTCGGCGACTCGCCGATTACTCCTTTCTATCACCGACTTGATTTTCTCCTTCAGGGCTTGGCACACTGGAACATTAGGCGAGACATCAGCCATTCGGCGATTCGCCCAATGGATTAGGTGATCCTCAGGCATTCTTTTCTTCGTCTTTTCAGCTGCCTTGTTCCTTTTTGCTCATTAGTGTCCATGCTTTGTTCCTCAATCCAAATACCTAAAATTCAAGGATTTACAACAGTTATTGGCACAAAATATGCATCTGAGGACACTAAATCTGTTAAAATAAAGCCCTAAATGAGTCCAAATCGTGGACTCATCATGCACTCAAAGATTCAAATTGTGACTCATCATTTTCAAATATGCTCAAGTTCACAATACTTGCTTCAAATGCAAGTTCAAGCTCAACAAAGGTACTCAAATGCCCTCACAAAAAGGATGATTCCATATTCACACATAGTTCTCCAACAATTTGTAGTTTCGGAATCACATGCGACTCTCACACTCACAAAGATGAACACATGCATGACTTCACCCATAGGTTTTCCCTTATTTTCCAGTGAACACTTGTTTCAGCTCACTCAAGATCATAAAGGTCTTTTCAAGGCTTGTAACAGGGCTGAGTGTACATGTATTGTCATTTAGGCTCAGTGACTGCTACCCTCATGAAATGAGGCCTGAACATCACATTCCTCCTTTTCTTTAACATTGCAAACATGCTTATAATCCACCCCTTTATTCAATTTCTTATGAACTTTCGGATACCCCATTTCTTTTGCAATTTTCATATCTTATTTCACAATTTTTTCATTTTTTTTTCTTTCCTTCTTTTTTCATATGAAGAGTTTTCATCTTTTTCAAAACCATTCCTCAAAGGGGAATTTTTCACACTTTTTGAAATACCTCCTCCTTTCACCACACCCCAACTTAGGCTTTTGGCTTAAGTTGGCTATTCACACAAAGCACACTTCATGAGATTTATGGGTGAATGGATCAAGTGGAGTCTCATTTGTTTAAGTTTCTTCCAAGAAAAGGGATAAGGCTCAAGGGGGTTCAAACAAGGTTAACACATCTCACAAGGTTTGCCACAAAAGAGTTTCACTCTTCAAAATTGTTGCCTAAGATCATTTCAAGTTCTTGCATTACTTAGTCAACCGGACCAACAGAGCGAATTGTAGGTGTCATCACACACAATGTTCAAGGTAACTTCATCACACAAGGCATTGGCACCAATATCAAACGAGACTCCACACTTTCTAGCTAGTGTGCAATGTCCATCACAAGAGACTCATTCGATAACCGACTAGTCACAACGAGATGCTAAAAGTTCACACATTGTCTATGAAACTTCATTTGGCCTCATCGTAGCCGCACATTCATTTAGTTCAATTAAGAGCACTATTCAAGTCATCGGTATTGGTCATAACCGATACTCAAATTAGCACAAGAATAGCCACAATCACACACAAAAAAGGTGGCACAAAATTTTCAAAATAGGTCAATAACATTTCCATTCAAAACAGGGAGCCACAAGCTCAACCATCCACAAAATTAAAATTAAAATCCATATATAGGTCAAAACACCTAATATTCACAAATAAAATAGAATCACAACAGGTAGGTATGGAAATACCTCACCCCACCCACAAAAGAAAATCAGTTGTTCTCAAATGCAACTAAAATATCAACAATCGCAAAAGCAACAGAGAGGGAGGTAAAGAATGATCCTGTCTACATATTCCCTCCATATGTTGGGGCATCAGTGCCCATGGTCACACTCTGGGGTTGGGCATCAGTACCCGGAGGCATCAACACTAGCTTCACAAGAGCCTCTCATAGAAGTGTCCCTCAAGGAGGCCTGTCGTGTAGTATCAAACACGACACCCTCTAGATCTGCCAGATCATCATATAAAACTGCCTCTCGCTCCTCAAGCTGCTTCTCATCGATCCCAGCCTCAGACTCGGCAGCACCAACATCCTTCATAATATCTTCTCCGGTGGTAACCGGAGGTACGTCAATACAAGCTGGAATCTCAGCACTCGAATTCTCGGGGACCTCAACTGACCCAAGCAATGAAGTGAAGTCTGTGGACTTCAAATGGTCCACATTCTTCCTAAGCTTAGAAACCTTGGATTTTAAAGCCGTAAACTCAGTGGTAATGTCACGACCCGAGTCTACACCCTGGAAGTGACACAATGTACTTGACCCCGAAGGGGTCTCATACAAGCCTCATAGCATATTCATTGCATAAGATACTTAGAAATAGTGTGGAATTTCAAACTTTTCTTCTATAAATGCAACAATCGAAAACATTAGAACCAAGCGGTGTACGTGTGTGAGAAAGCCTTCAACATAAACACCTTTATACAACACATATTCATACCTTGCTAATCATACACTTTGCATGCATAATAAGAGGTAGGGGTGCATATAAGAGTTATGCTTTCAATAGACACCATAACACATCATATTCATAGCTATACATGTAGAGTGTGTGTAATTGGTCCTCATAGTGACATATTAGTAACAACATTGATATTGAGTGTTCTTCCCCTTAAAGGGATCACAACACATTCACAATGTCCCCCAATTCTTGAGCAATTCATATATAAAGCCCTTAGGGATTCTAGACCACACACCCACACTTCATCATAGGAGACAAGGACACTATCAACATTGAATAGTTACTCCTAACATGTATATGATCAAACATTCATATAGGGGTCATATAGGTAGGGGTCATTCCACAATAGTACCTAATATAATCAATCATGTAAACCACACCTTATCCTTAACATTATCATTCACATTATAATCCTCATCATCAACACACTTTAAACATCATGCCAGCAATGAGGATTTCATACATAACCTTCATAGCATAACTTCATAAACATATGCATCATAATCATCAATTCACTTCACATCTATTGCCTTCAAGGCCATGATCTCAACATGCATAGATAGACAAGAAGTGAACACCTACACCATAAGTGGATCAAACCACACAATATAAATTCTCATACTATAGACTAGAAGTTAGGTCAACTTACTAATACTCCAAGCCATGATCACCATGGATCAATCCTCAATAATTCATAATCAATTGACATAGGTAGCAATAGGAATCAACAATGTAATTCAATATCATAAACATAGATTAAGTACAATTTCATAAACAAAGGGATCAACCCATAACTTTTTCCATAAGGCCATAATCCTCAAATTATCAATATACCAACAATTAAACATGAATAAGTATAGATAATCATAAGAAACATCAATACAATATAATCTAAACATAATTTCA
>NW_006239560.1:122387-122557 GCF_000226075.1 Solanum tuberosum
ATGAAATTGAAGAAGAAATTAGTTGAAAACCCATCTTCTAGCTTGAGCTTCATCAAGGTCTTCAATGGAGTTTTTGAGAGAATCTATTTTGAGAGGGAAGGATCAATTTGAAGAATGGGGTCTTATTTTAGCTTTTGGGGTTTTAACCAACTTAAAATACCCTAAAATAG
>NW_006239560.1:122609-129808 GCF_000226075.1 Solanum tuberosum
GCGACGCGGACCAAACTTTTGGCCCTTGGTGGAGCAGGTCCACGACGCGGAGGCTCTTCCTCCATGTACAACTTCAAGCTGCCTTGGCAACTTGCTTGGCCAAGGTTAGGGTCCTCCTCGGGGACCCTAAGGGTGGCCCTCGGGGCGTCGTATCCGAACGTTTTGACCCTAAAAACATTTATTAAGACATTAGAGTCACCTCCACTGATTTTAGACTCCATAAAACACATAAAAACATGAACAACATACTAGAACACACCAATACGTAAAAGACTAGTTTCCGAACGTCTTGGTCGTCCCTTGACGTTTGACTTACGAACTCTTTAAAACTGACTTAAAAGGCTATTCTTCATTATTTTAAAAAGTTATTAATGCATAAAACTCATGCGAGGCTCTACTTTATCCTACTTCATTTTGAGGGTTGTGACAATATCCCCCACTTAGGAACATTCATCCTCGAATGACACTTAAAACACTTCTGAGGACTCTATGACCCATCTAGCAGCTCACAATACACAACATACAACATCAACATAAGAGCACACATCAGGGAGGAATATCAACTCCACATAAAAGGCTCAAAACAACTTTGTGCAATTCAAGAAAGTAGCAACACATCTACCAATTCCTTATGCATCAACTTTATTATTTCCCATTTCATTGGAGGAACTTCCTTCTCCAAATCATCACTATGCTTAAAACTCTTTACTTCTCATAAGTATAGGAGGAACTACCTTCTCCATATTCAATGAGGATCAACATATATATTAAGCAATCAACAAGACATTTCTTTAACAAGACAACATCAAACATGGTCATTGCAACTCTCATGGAGTCAACATCACACAACATTTATGGGTGCAATTTCTACCATGAAAAATAAAGTTAGTGAAAACTCAAAAATATAACTTAAGCATGAATTTTCAGAAAAATATTCACGTACAAGGAAATCATGTCATAATCATCATTCTCATTTCAAACACCAAAGAAACACAACATGCAACTATCTCATTAAAGCACGTTATGCAACTTTATCATAAGAAATCATTTAAGAATGCAATTCAAATCAACTCATGCAACACAAGCAAGTAGAAACTTTATTCTATGACTCATAATGCATTAACCACATAGGCCTTTCTCATGTTCATAGGAGGAACTACCTTCTCCTAAGCATGACATGATATTTACCCCTTTTATATCATCATAGGGTCCATTATGTAATGGCTTTCAAGTGCACACATAGACATGATCAACATTTCCACTCATGAGGCAATTAAGAAATTCATACTAGTTGCACCCTAACATGAGGATTATAGATCATCTACTAGTCTTATCATTTAATCACCATACTATCAAGTACATACATGGCATTACCATGTTTAGTTATGTTCAAGGAGGGACTTCCTTCTCCTAGTCACAGCATACACACATGACATCATAAAACTCATAAGCAAGCATTACGCAAAGGTGAATTCATTTAAGGAGAAATTCTCAACTTCTAACCTAAGCATGCTCATACTCTCTTCCTCATGAAGTCAAGAGTGCATTCACCATATAAAGATGCATATTGACATGAGAGACATGAATTTTTATTATTAAAATTCCATTTTTTTATGTACTAAGAATCTTTCAAAACATGCATCAAATAGTGTCTTCTAGGACATGCATAACATACGGAGATCATGCAACTCATAATCATATGCAAGACTCCAAAACATGAACAAGCTACTAGGAACTCTTTGGTCTCAAGTTTGAATAAGAATAGAAGGAAAAGATAAGGATATCAACAACCTTACTAATCACTCATCATCCCCCACTTAGGGTAAACCCATCTAAGAGCACATTAAAGTAATCAAGAGAACTATCACTTACTAACTAAGCACAATGTCCCCCTCTTGGGATCAAGTTATGCGAACTCCTTTAATCATTACCTCCTTCATCTCTAAGGAAGGAACCATTCTCCACTAAATCTTCACTATACTCCCTTAGGTGAGGATTTCAAGAATCCAAAAAAATAAGTATCTATACCACTCCACTTCATATCTATCACCCAAAGTAGGTCTCAACATGGAGAACTCAAGGAAGTTCAATGTAGAAAAGTTAAGGGCACTCAAAACCTTACCATCTAGGCACATTATTCCCCACTTGGGGTGAGCTTAATCAACTCTTTATCACACCATACCCTTATCATCACCTTTGGTGTAACTTTCCACTCAACCATGCCTAGGTATTATCTAAACACCCTCTTTGAATGACCATACTTAAGATCACCCTTACAAGACAACTATCCTCTTTAGAGTTGGTCAATATCTATTATCTTGTCCTTCCTATGAACTAAGGGGTACAGGAAACTCTCCAAGTTAACCTTAGAGCAAAACACTATCCCAACTCATGGAACAAATCCCCTTTTTCCACTCTTAGGGAAAGCCTACACAAGAACTCTGATTCACACAAGGAAAACTTTGAAGCATCACTCATAAGAAAAAGGCAACTTTCAACTCACATTACTTACCACATTCCTTCAAAACTCCTCAAATATTTACCATGACTTTCTACTATCATTACCCATCACCATAAATCAACTCATTATGCTAAAAAGGATTTCATTCTTACCATAACGACTCTTACCATACAAGAAGTACACCACCATACAACATTTTCAATGTAATGCTCCCAACCTCATAGGTCACTCATAGCCATGATTGGCATCACAATACGATTCCAAATCTACCTTCATATATACACTCATATAGTCACCACATCATAATAAGCATTAAAACTCACATTTTCTTCCCTCGATCATTGCAGCATCACCCCTTCCAAGTAATCACATCTAGAAGACAATCGGACAAGGGACAATAAGAGAGAGAGATCATAGGGAGTTAAGCTCTACGGTACAACACAAGAGTAATGAAGAAAGTGAAACTTCTATCGTCCTATAGCCTCTCGCTCATAGATGTGTCGCGACTCATACCGATGAACAAGACTCTACTAGACGTGGTTCATGAGACGTTGAATCCTAAGACCATGTTCATAACCTTATACTCTGATACCAAGTTTGTAACGACCCGAGAGCACCCCCTAGTCGTTACCGGCGTATTCGACCTCTCGAAGGTCTTATACAAGCCCTTACCATTCGTAATAGCATTTATCATAGAAAAATAGCGGAACATTTAAAACATTTTCATAATATAACACAAGACATTAAAGTCACCTCATTAAACCTTTAATACAAAAATTGGAGTACTACGTCTCAAGGTAGCCATCTTAAAATATGATAACACAAGAGGGACACATCTCTTACAATACAAAAGAAACTACTATCTAGTACATAGAACTTAAGGAAACTCTTTATCATAAAGGTCCTTGAATCTTTAAGGACACACCCGAACTTGGGAATAGTAAGCCAAGCTCATAACTTCTAGGAGAGAACCTTTAGTCACCATCACCTACACTTGGTGTAAAAAGATGAAGAAGAATGGTATTAGTACAAGAATGCACTAAGTATTATAACCATGCAAAACATGCTTTTAAAAGGACATTTAGTTGGAAACTATGCATCATACATTTTTTGAGAAACTTCAAGAACATTTAGTACATTAGGCACAATATAAACCACATACATCATCATACACATGGAAACCATTCATAATAGCACATAGAACCACTTATAACATTTTAGGCACATTCAATGCATACAATACATTACCTTCCTCTTTATCTTAACTCCTTTCCTCAAGCAACCCTTAGGGAATACTTGTTGCATTGTATTGCCTTAAGGTTACCAAAGGTGAACTTACATATAGCCTTCATCAATTCAACCACATATATTCATAGAGTCATAAGCACACCATAAGAGATAGTCTTCACATAGGAACCATCACCTAAGACAACCCCCAAGTCACACTAGTGCAATGTGTAAGTAGCATCCCATAATACTACTCACTCCAAGTGTTCCGAGGAAGCCACCATATATAATCATAAGAAACATCAACACAATCTAATCTAAACATAATTTCACCAATAGAGATAAAATTCACAAAGACCCACATCATAGGTCAATTTTTGAGAATTTGGGAATCATGGGTTCTTCAAGAATTCCTTTGAAAATTGTCTTAAAAACATTAATTCCACATTAATTAATCAATAGAATGATTTAGAAAATCATTCAACAAGGAACCCATGTTTAGATTGAAAATTGGGAATTTTGGTCTTTGAATCACTTTTGAAAATCTTTGATAGACCTTCTTGAATGAGAGGTTATTCAAGAATCAATAGTCACCATATCTTAATTATTGAAGACCCATGAAATTGAAGAAGAAATCAGTTGAAAACCCATCTTCTAGCTTAAGCCTCATCAAGGTCTTCAATGGAGTTTTTGAGAGAATCTATTTTGAGAGGGAAGGGTCAATTTGAAGAATGGGGACTTATTTTAGGTTTTGGGGTTTAACCAACTTAAAATACCCTAAAATAGTTAGAATAACCGTTTATAATAATTATTCAAAGTACCCAAACTAACCCTCACTTAGTTGGACCTTCTTAAACAAGTCAAACTTGAGTTTTATTTTCGCAGATTTCGTCGGGAAAGAAGTTCGCGACGCGGAGTTGTTCCCACAAGTTTTCTGGAAATTAAATTCGAGACAGTAGAGTCCGCGACATGTCCACGACGCGGACCAAACCTTTTGCCCTTGGTGGAGCAGGTCCGCGACGCGAAGCCACTCCCTCCATGCACAACTTCAATCTGCCTTGGCCGCTTGCTTGGCCAAGGTTAGGGTCTTCCTCGGGGACCCTTCGGGTGGCCCCCGGGGAGTCGTATCCGAATGTTTTGACCATAAAAACATTTATTAAGACACTAGGGTCACCTCCACTGATTTTAGACTCCAAACAACTCATAAAAAGATGAACAACATACTAGAACACACCAATACGTAAAAGACTAGTTTCCGAGCGTCTTGGTCGTCCCTTGACGTTTGACTTCCAAACTTTTTAAAATTGACTTAAAAGGCTAGTCTTCATTATTTTAATAAGTTACTAATGCATAAAACTCATGTGAGGCTCTACTTTATCCTACTTCCTTTTGAGGGTTGTTACAGGTCCTTTAGCAACTACCACCTACACTTGGTGTAAAAAGATGAAGAAGAATGGTGTTAGTACAAGAATGAACTAAGTATGATAACCATGCAAAACATGCTTCTAAAAGGACATTTAGTTGGAAACCATGCATCATGCCTTTTTAGAGAAAATTCAAGAACATTTAGTACAATAGGCACAATATAAACTACATAAATCATCATACACATGGAAACCATTCATAATAGCACATAGAGCCACTTATAACATTTTAGGCACATTCAATGCATACAATACATTACCTTCCTCTTCCTCTTAACTCCTTTCCTCAAGCAACCCTTAGGGAATACTTGTTGCAATGTATCACTTCAAGGTTACCAAGGGTTAACTTACATATATCCTTAATCAATCCAACCACTTATATTCATAGAGTCATAAGCACACCATAAGACATAGTCTTCACATAGGAACCATCACCTAAGACAACCCCCAAGTCACACTAGTGCAATGTGCAAGTAGCATCCCATAATACTACTCACACCAAGTGTTCCTAGGAAGCCACCATAGACTAGGAACATCATATTCAACAAGTCATAACATCTTCATTTAACATTAGACATAAGACCAACATACTTCATAACATCATATAAGGACTCATCCTTTACTATATCATTAGTCATAACCCATTTAGTTCATATCATAGGTAAACCACCCTCACAACCCCTTCACAAGCTCACTTGTGCAATGTACACATGGAGTCCCATACCCCCACATATACTAAGCAAACCCATTAAGAAGTCATAAGTGTAATTCACATGCATAATACTTCAAGTCTTGACATAAGTAAAGTCAACCTTAACATGCTTTCATATTAACATACATAAACCATAGTCTTCATTACATAAAGAGTCTAATCATAACCGCCCTTAATGTCCAATTGTGCAATGCGTAAGTAGGGTCCATCGTCCTACCTACACTAAGTAACTCTTCAAGAAATCATGACTAGAGTTGATATTCTTATCTTAGTTCATTTCTTAACTTTCGGGAGAAATTGCCATAACCAACATAGACCATGTGAGCTACATGGAATCCGGTGTTCTACTCCCACACCGAAAAGAGAGGGTACTACTTGCCAAAGTAGGACCTACATACATAATAGCTATCTAGTGGATCCATTAAGCTAATACCTACGGGGGCACGTAGTATGGAACAAGGAGATTGCTACTAGAAAACCTTGACTTACTAAGCGTGGAGGTTTCCATCTCATGAGACAACATTTATGTTGGGAACCCGGACTTGCTAAACGTGAAGGTTCTCTTGTGGGGAAGCCGGACTTGCTAAACGTGATGCCCCCACTCCCATTTTTCATGTTCACTCGGTGCTAAGCTCCAACTCCCTTTTTAAACATCTTTAAGCGTTTTATTTAACATTAGTTCATAAAATATGCTTTAGGGACTTAATCCCTCATATCAAATAGGTCAAAGGTTTCTAAGATGAGAATGAACTTTCATCATAGAACCTACATTATGTGAGAATAACCTATCACATAGTCATACCATATTCATAACATAGTCTAGTTTAGAGTACAATTGAGAAAACCTTTCAAGAGACTCCCTTTAACTAGAATATCATAAACCTTATTCATTCATTCACGTGTGTGTAAATATGTGAGAAAGCCTTTCACATAAACACATTTATACAACACATATTCATACCTTGCTAATACAACACTTTGCATGCATAATAAGATGTAAGGCTGCACATATGAGTTAAGCTTTCAATTGACGCCATAACACATCATTTTCATAGCTATACTTTTAGAGTGTGTGTGTGCATATTGGTCCTCATAGTGACATAATAGCAACAACATTGATATTGAGTGCACTTCCCCTCAAGGGATCACAACTAGGGGTGTTCACGGTTTGGATAAAAACCGATCCAAACCGAAAAACCAAACCAAACCGATAAAATAAAACCGATTTTATTTGGGTTTGGTTTGGTTTGGTTTTAGATTTTTGAAAACCGATAGTATTTGGTTTGGTTATGGTTTCATTCGAAAAATCTCGAAGAAATAACCGAACCGAACCGATTAATTATATACATATATTTTACTAATATACATACTTAAT
>NW_006239560.1:129874-139376 GCF_000226075.1 Solanum tuberosum
CTCACTTTCACTAGCTTATCATAAACCTTATTCATTCATTTATGTGTGTGTACATATGTGAGAAATCCTTTCACATAAACACCTTTATACAACACATATTCATACCTTGCTAATCATACACTTTGTATGCATAATAAGATGTAAGGGTGCATATAAGAGTTCACTTTTCAATAGACACCATAACACATCATATTCATAGCTATACATGTAGAGTGTGTGTGTGCATATTGGTCCTCATAGTGACATATTAGCAACAACATTGATATTGAGTGCTCTTCCCTTAAAGGGTCACAACACATTCACAATGTCCCCAATTCATGAGCAATTCACATATAAAGCCCTTAGGGATTCTAGACCACACACCCACACTTCATCATAGGAGACAAGGACACATTCAACATTGAATAGGTACTCCTGACATGTGTATGATCAAACATTCAAATAGGGGTTACCTAACATAATCAATCATGTAGACCACACCTTATCCCTAACATTATCATTCACATTATAGTTCTCATCATCAACACACTTTAAACATCATGCTAGCTTTGAGTATTTCATCCATAACCTTCATAGCGCAACTTCATAAACATATGCATCATAATCATCAATTAACTTCACATCTATTGCCTTCAAGGCCATTATCTCAACATGCATAGATATACAAGAAGTAAATACCGCCACCATAAGTGGACCAAATCACACAACATCAATTCTCATACTATACACTAGAAGTTAGGTCGACTTACCAGTTCTCCAAGCCATGATCACCATGGATCAATCCTCAACAATTCATAATAAATTAACATAGATAGCAATAGGAATAAAAAATGTAATTCAATAACATAAACATAATCTAAGTACAATTCTACAAATAAGGGGATCAACCCATAACTTTCCCCATTAGGCCATAATTCTCAACTCATCAATATACCAACAATTCAACATGAATAAGTATATATATTCATAGGTAACATCAATACATTTTAATCTAAACATAATTTCATCTATAGAGATCATATTCACAAAGACCCACATCATAGGCCAATTTTCGAGAATTTGGGGATCATGGGTCCTTCAAGAATTCCTTTGAAAATTATCTAATAAACCTTAATTCCACATCAATTCATCAATAGAATGATTTAGAAAATTGTTTGACAAGGGACCCATGTTTAGATTGAAAATTAGGAATTTTGGTCTTTGAATCACTTTTGAAAATCTTTGATAGAACTCCTTGAATGAGAGGTTATTCAAGAATCAAGGGTTACCATACCTTAATTATTGAAGACCCATGAAATTGAAGAAGAAATCAGTTGAAAATCCATCTTCTAGCTTGAGCTCTATCATGGTTTTCAATGGAGTTTTTGATAGAATATATTTTGAGAGGGAAGGGTCAATTTGAAAAATGAGGTCTAATTCTAGGTTTTGGGGTTTTAACCAACTTAAAATACCCTAAAATAGGTAGAATGACCGTTTATAATAATTCCCAAAAGTACCCAAACTACCCCTCACTTCGTTAAACCTTTTAAACAAGTCAAACTTGAGTTTAATTTTCGCTGATTTCGTCGGGAACCAAGTCCTGGACGAGGAGGTGCTCCATGGAGTTTCTGGAGATTAAATTCCGATAGAGTAGAGTCCGCGGTGTCTCCACGACACGGAGCCACTTTTAGGCCATTGGTGGAGTAGGTCCGCGACGCGGAGCCACTCCCTTCATGCACAACTTCAAGCTGCCTAGGCAGCTTGTTTGGCCAAGGTTTAGGGTCCTCCTTAGGGACCCTTAGGGTGGTGCCGGGAAGTCGTACCCGAACATTTTGACCCTAAAAACATTTATTAAGACACTAGGGTCACCTCCACTGATTTTAGACTCCAAACAACACATAAAAATATGGAAAACATACTAGAACACACCAACACGCAAAAAACTAGTTTTCGAATGTCTTGGTCGTCCCTTGACGTTCGACTTCCAAACTCTTTAAAACTGACTAAAGAGGCTATTTTTCATTATTTTAACAAGTTATTAATGCATAAAACCCTTTTGAGGCTCTACTTTATCCTACATGATTTTGAGGGTTGTTACAGGCCCTTTAGCCACCACCACCTACACTTGGTGTAAAAAGATGAAGAAGAATGGTCTTAGTACAAGAATGAACTAAGTATGATAACCATGAAAAACATGCTTCTAAAAGGACATTTAGTTGGAAACCATGCATCATGACTTTTTAGAGAAACTTCAAGAACATTTAGTACAATAGGCACAATATAAACTACATACATCGGCATACACTTGGAATCCATTCATAATAGCACAGAGAGCCACTAATAACATTTTAGGTACATTCAATGCATACAATACATTACCTTCCTCTTTATCTTTACTCCTTTCCTCAAGCAATCCTTAGGGAATACATGGTGTAATGTATCACTATAAGGTTACCAAGGTTCAACTTACAAATAGCCTTCATCAATCCAACCACATATATTCATAGAGTCATAAGCATACCATAAGACATAGTCTTCACATAGGAACCATCACCTAAGACAACCCCCAAGTCACACTAGTGCAATATGCAAGTAGCATCCCATAATACTACTCCCACCAAGTGTTCGAAGGAAGCCACTATAGACTAGGCACATCATATTCAACAAGTCATAACATCTTCATTTAACATTTGAGATAAGACCAACATACTTCATAACATCATATAAGGACCCATTCCTTTACTACATCATTAGTCAAAACCCATTTAGTTCATATCATAGGTAAACCACCCTCACAACCCCTTCACAAGATCACTTGTGCATTGTACACATGGAGTCCCATACCCCCACATATACTAAGCAAACCCATTAAGTAGTCATAGGTGTAATTCACATGCATAATACTTCATGTCTTGACATAAGTAAAGTCAACCTTAACAAGCTTTCATATTAACATACATAGACCATAGTCTTCATTACATAAAGAACTTAATCATAACCTCCCTTAGAGTCCACTTGCGCATTGCATAAGTAGGGTCCATAGTCCTACTTACACTAAGTAACTATTCAAAATTGCCCTAGAAAACCTTGACTTACTAAGCGTGGAGGTTTCCCTCTCATGAGACAACATCTATATTGGGATCCTGGACTTGCTAAATGTGAAGGTTTTCTTGTGGGAAGCCGGACTTACTGAACGTGAAGCCCCCACTCTCATTTTTCATGTTCACTTGGTGTTAAGCTCCTACTCCATTTTTAAACATCTTTAAGCCTTTATTTAATATTAGTTCATAAAATAGTCTTTAGGGACTTAATCCCTCATATCATATAGGTCAAATGTTTCTAAGATGAGAATGACCTTTCATCATGGAACCTACATTATGTGAGAATGAACTTTCACACAGTCATACCATATTTATAACATAGTTTAGTTTAGAGTACAATTGAGAAAACCTTTCAAGAGACTCCCTTTCACTAAATTATCATAAACCTTTTTAATTCATTCATGTGTGTGTACATATGTGAGAAAGCCTTTCACATAAACACCTTTATACAACGCATATTCATACCTTGCTAATCATACACTTTGCATGCATAAATAAGATTTAAGGTTACATATAAGAGTTAACCTTTCAATTGACACCATAACAAATCATATTCATAGCTATACATGTAGAGTGTGTGTGTGCATATTGGTCCTCATAGTGACATAATAACAACAGTATTGATATTGAGTGCACTTCCCTTCAAAGGATCACAACACATTCACAATGTCCCCAATTCATGAGCAATTCACATATAAAGCCCTTAGGGATTCTAGACAACACACCCACACTTCATCATAGGAGACAAGGACACATTCAACATTGAATAGGTACTCCTAACATGTATACGATCACACATTCATACAGGAGTCATATAGGTAGGGCTCCTTCCACAATTGTACTTAACATAATCAATCATGTAGACCACACCTTATCCCTAACATTATCATTCACATTATACTCCTCATCATCAACACACTTTAAACATCATGCTAGCATTGAGGATTTCATACATAACCTTCATAGCACAACTTCATAAACATATGCATCATAATCATCAATTCACTTCACATCTATTGCCTTCAAGGCCATGATCTCGCACTAACACTTCATCATAGGAGACAAGGACACATTCAACATTGAAAAGGTACTCCTAACATGTATATGATCACACATTCATATATGGGTCATATAGGTAGGGGTCATTCCACAATAGTACTTAACATAATCAATAATGTAGACCAGACCTTATCCCAACCATTATCATTCACATTATACTCCTAATCATCAAACACTTTAAACAATCATGCTAGCATTGATGATTTCATACATAACCTTCATAGCACAAGTTCATAAACATATACATCACAATCATCAATTCACTTCATATCTATTGCCTTCAAGGCCATGATCTCAACATGCATAGATAGACAAGAAGTAAACACCGCCACCATAAGTGGACCAAACCACACAACATCAATTCTTATACTATAGACTAGAAGTTAGGTCAACTTACCAATATTCCAAGCCATGATCTCCATGGATGAATCCTCAACAATTCATAATAAATCAACATAGATAGCAATAGTAATCAACAATGTAATTCAATAATATAAACATAATCTAAGTTCAATTCTATAAACAAGGGGATCAACCCATTACTTTGCCCAGAAGGCCATAATTCTCAACTCATCAATATACCAATAATTCAACATGAGTAAGTATAGATAATCATAGAAAACATCAATACAATCTAATCTAAACATAATTTCATCAATAGAGATCATATTCACAACGACCCACATTATAAGCCAATTTTTGAGAATTTGGGGATCATCGGTCCTTCAAGAATTCCTTTGAAAATTATCTTATAAACCTTAATTCCACATCAATTCATCAATAGAATGATTTAGAAAATTGTTTGACAAGGGACCCATGTTTAGATAGAAAATTAGGAATTTTGGTGTTCGAATCACTTTTGAAAATCTTTGATAGAACTCCTTGAATGAGAGGTTATTCAAGAATCAAGAGTTACAATACCTTAATTATTGTAGACCCATGAAATTGAGGAAGAAATCAGTTGAAAACCCATCTTCTAGCTTGAGCTTCATCATGGTCTTCAATGGAGTTTTTGAGAGAATATATTTTGAGAAGGAAGGGTCAATTTGAAGAATGGGGTCTAATTCTAGGTTTTGGAGTTTTAACCAACTTAAAATACCCTAAAATGGGTAGAATAACCGTTTATAATAATTCCCAAAATTACCATAACTACCCCTCACTTAGTTGGACCTTTTAAACAAGTCAAACTTGAGTTTTGTTTTCGCTGATTTCGTCGGGAACCAAGTCCGCGACGCGGAGGTGTTCCATGGAGTTTCTGGAGATTAAATTTTGATAAAGTATAGTCTGCGGTGTCTCCGCGACGCGGAGCCATTTTTTGGCCATTGGTGGAGCAGGTCCGCGACGCGGAGCCACTCCCTCCATGCACAACTTTAAGCTGCCTTGGCAGCTTGTTTGGCCAATGGTTGGGGTCCTCCTCGGGGACCCTTAGGGTGGTCCCGGGGAGTCGTACCCGAACGTTTTGAAACTAAAAACATCTATTAAGACACTACGGTCACCTCCAAGGATTTTAGCCTCCAAACAACACATAAAAACATGAAAAACATACTAGAACACACCAACATGCAAAATACTAGTTTTCGAACGTCTTGGTCGTCCCTTGACGTTTGACTTCCAAACTCTTGAAAACTGACTAAAAAGGTTGTTCTTCATTATTTTAACAAGTTATTAATGCATAAAACCCATGTGAGGCTCTACTCTATCCTACTTCATTTTGAGGGTCGTTACAATATCCCCCACTTAAGAACATTCATCCTCGAATAACACTTAAAACACTTCCGAGGACTCAATGACCCAACTAGCAGCTCACAATACACAACATACAACATCAACATAAGAGCACACATCAAGGAGGAACATCAGCTCCACATAAAAGGCTCAAAAGAACTTTGTGCAATTCAAGAAAGTAGCAACACATCTACCAACTCCTTTTGCATCAACTTTATCATTTCCCATTTCATTGGAGGAACTTCCCTCTCTAAATCATCATTCTCATTTAAAACACCAAAGAAAGACAACATGCAACTATCTCATTAAGGCACATTATGCAACTTTATCATAAGAAATCATTTAAGCATGCACTTAAAATCATCTCCTGCAACACAAGCAAGTAGAAACTTTGCATAACCGACTCATAATGCATCAACCACATAGGCCTTTCTCATGTTCATAGGACGAACTACCTTCTCCTAATCATGACATGATATATATCCCTTTTATATCATCATAGGGTCTAATATGCAATGGCTTTCAAATGCACACATAGCTATGATCAACATTTCCACTAATGAGGCAATTAAGCAATTCATACTAGTTGCTGCCTAACATGAGGATTATAGATCATCTATTAGTCTTATCATTTAATCATCATGCTATCAAGAACATACATGGCATTACCATGTTTAGTTATGTTCAAGAAGGGACTACCTTATACTAGTCACAACATACACATATGGCATCATAAACTCATAAGCAAGCATTACACAAAGGTCAATTCATTTAAGGAGAAATTCTCAACTTCTAACCTAAGCATGCTCATACTCTCTTTCTCATGAAGTCAACAGTGCATTCAATATATAAAGATGCATATTGACATTAGAGACATGAATTTTATTACTAAAATTCCATTTTTATGTAATAAGAATCCTTGAAAACATGCATAACATAGTGTCTTCTAGGACATGCATAACATACGGAGATCATGCAACTCATAATAATATGCAAGACTCCAAAACATGAACAAACTACTAGGAACTCTTTGGTCCCAAGCTTGAATAAGAATAGAAGGAAAAGATAAGGATATCAACAACCTTACTACTCACTCATCATCCCCCACTTAGGGTAAATCCACCTAAGAGCACGTTAAAGTAACTAAGAGAATTATCACTTACCAATTAAGCACAATGCCTCCCTCTTGGGATCAATTTATGCAAACTCCTTTAATCGTTACCTCCTTCATTTCTAAGGTAGGAAACATTCTCCACTAAATCTTCACTATACTCCCTTAGGTGAGGATTTCAAGAATCCAAACAAAATGAGTATCTATACCGCTCCGCTTCATATCTATCACCCAAAGTGGTTCTCAACATGGAGAACTCAAGGAAGTTCAATGTAGAAATATTAAGGGCACTCAAAACCTTACCATCTAGGCACATTATCCCCCACTTGGGGTGAGCTTAATCAACTCTTTATCATATCATACCCTTATCATCAGCCTTGGTGTAACTTTACGCTCAACCATTCCTAGGTATTATCTAATCATCCTCTTTGAATGACCATACTTAAGATCAACCTTACAAGACAACTATCCTCTTTAGAGTTGGTCAACATCTATTCTCTTGTCTTTCCCATGAACTAAGGGGTACATGCAACTCTCCAAGTCAACCTTAGAGCAAAACTCTATCCCAACTCATGGAACAAATCCCCTTTTTCCGCTCTTAGGGCAAGCCCACACAAGAACTCTGATTCAACCAAGGACAAACATGAAGCATCACTCATAAGAAAAATTAACTTTCAATTCACACTAGTTCCTATATTCCTTCAAAACTCCTCAAATCTACACCATGACTTTCTAATATCATTACCCATCACCATAAAGCTACTCATCATCCTAAAAAGGATTTCATTCTTACCTATAACGACTATTATCATATGAGAACTACACCACCATACAACATTTTCAATGTAATGCTCCCAACCTCATAGGTCACACATAGCCATGATTGGCATCACAATACGATTTCCAAATCTACCTTCATATATACTCATATAGTCACCACATCATAATAAGCATTAAAACTCACATTTTCTTCCCTCGATCCTTGCAACATCACCCCTTCCAAGTAATCACATCTAGAAGACCACCGGAAAAGGGAAAATAAGACAACGATCATATAGAATTAAGCTCTACGGCACGACACAAGAGTAATGAAGAAAGTGAAACTTCTATCGTCCTGTAGCCTGTTGCTCATAGATGTGTCGCGACTCACACGGATGAACAAGACTCTACTAGACGTGGCTCACAAGACGTTTAATCCTAAGACCATTTTCATAACCTTATACTCTGATACCAAGTTTGTAACGACCCGAGAGCACCCCCTAGCCGTTACCG
Source organism: Solanum tuberosum (assembly GCF_000226075.1). Classification (NCBI taxonomy): domain Eukaryota; kingdom Viridiplantae; phylum Streptophyta; class Magnoliopsida; order Solanales; family Solanaceae; genus Solanum; species Solanum tuberosum. The sequence continues at coordinate 138,122 of NW_006239560.1, forward strand.
GCGTATTCGACCTCTCGGAGGTCTTATACAATCCCTTAACATTCGTTATAGCATTTATCATAGAAAAATAGCAAAAAATTTAAAACTTTTCATAATATAACACAAGACTTAAAAGTCACCTTATTTAAACCATTAATACAAAATTGGAGTACTACGGCTCAAGGTAGCCATCTTAAAACACGACTACAACACAAGAAGGACACAACCCTTACAATACAAAAAAAACTACTATCAATTACATAGAACTTAAGGAAACTCTTTAACATAAAGGTCCTTGAATCTTTAAAGACTCACCCGAACCTGGGAATAGTAAAACAATCTTATCACTTCTAGGAAAGGCCCTTTAGCCACCACCACCTACAATTGGTGTAAAAAGAGGAAGAAGAATGGTGTTAGTACAAGAATGCACTAAGTATGATAACCATGCAAAACATGCTTTTAAAAGGACATTTAGTAGGAAATCATGCATCATGCCTTTTTAGAGAAACTTCAAGAACATTTAGTATAATAGGCACAATATAAACCACATACATCATCATACACATGAAAACCATTCATAATAGCACAGAGAGCCACTTATAACATTTTAGGCACATTCAATGCATACAATACATTACCTTCCTCTTTATCTTAACTCCTTTCCTGAAGCAACCCTAAGGGAGTACTTGGTGCAATGTATCACTTTAAGGTTACCATGGGTGAACTTACATATATCCTTCATCATTCCAACAACATATATTCATAGAATCATAAGCATACCATAATACATAGTCTTCACATAGGAACCATCACCTAAGACAACCCCCAAGTAAGACTAGTGCAATTTGTAAGTAGCATCGCATAATACTACTCCCAACAAGTGTTCCTAGGAAACCACCATAGACTAGGCACATCATATTCAACAAGTCATAACATCTTCATTTAACATTAGACATAAGACCAACATACTTCATAACATCATATAAGGACTCATTCCTTTACTACATCATTAGTCATTACCCATTTAGTTCTTATCATAGGTAAACCACACTCACAACCCCTTCACAAGCTAACTTGTGCAATGTTCACTTACAGTCCCATACCCCCACATATACTAAGCAAACCCATTAAGAAGTCATAAGTGTAATTCACATGCATAATACTTCATGTCTTGACATAAGTAAATTCAACCTTAACATGCTTTCATATTAACATACATAGACCATCGTCTTCATTACATAAAGAGCCTAATCATAACCTCCCTTAGAGTCCAGTT
>NW_006239560.1:139662-140771 GCF_000226075.1 Solanum tuberosum
TGGAACAATGAGATTGCTACTAGAAAACCTTGACTTACTAAGCGTGGAGGTTTCCATCTCATGAGACAACATCTATGTTGGGAACCCGGACTTGCTAAACGTGAAGGTTCTCTTGTGGGAAGCCGGACTTGCTAAACGTGAAGCCCCCACTCTTATTTTTCATGTTCACTCGGTGCTAAGCTCCAACTCCCTTTTTAAACATCTTTAAGCCTTTATTTAACATTAGTTCATAAAGTAGGCTTTAGGGACTTAATCCCTCATATAAAATTGCTCAAAGGTTTCTAAAATGAGAATGAACTTTCATCATAGAATCTACATTATGTGAGAATAACCTTTCACATAGTCATACCATAGTCATACCATAGTCTAGTTTAGAGTACAATTGAGGACACCTTTCAAGTGACTCCGTTTCACTAAATTATCATAAACCTTATTCATTCATTCATGTGTTTGTGTACATATGTGGGAAAGCCTTTCACATAAAAACCTTCATACAAAACATATTCATACCTTGCTAATCATACACTCTGCATGCATAATAAGATTTAAGGTTACATATAAGAGTTAACCTTTCAATTAACACCATAACAAATCATATTCATAGATATACATGTAGAGTGTGTGTGTGCATATTGGTCCTCATAGTGACATAATAGCAACAATATTGATATTGAGTGCACTTCCCTTCAAGGGATCACAACACATTCACGATGTCCTCAAATCATGAGCAATTCACATATAAAGCTTTTAGGGATTCTAGACAACACACTCACACTTCATCATAGGAGACAAGGACACATTCAACATTGAAAAGGTACTCCTAACATGTATATGATCACACATTCATATAGGGGTCATATAGGTAGGGGTCATTCCACAATAGTACTTAACATAACCAATCATGTAGACCAGACCTTATCCCCAACATTATCATTCACATTATACTCCTAATCATCAAAACACTTTAAACATCATGCTAGCATTGAGGATTTCATACATAACCTTCATAACATAACTTCATAAACATATGCATCATAATCATCAATTCACTTCACATCTATTACCTTCAAGGCCATGATCTCAACATGCATAGATAGACAAGAAGTGAA
>NW_006239560.1:140953-141392 GCF_000226075.1 Solanum tuberosum
TAGCAATAGGAATCAACAATGTAATTCAATAACATAAACATAATCTAAGTTCAATTCTATAAACAAGGGGATCAACCCATACCTTTGCCCATAAGGCCATAATTCTCAACTCATCAATATACCAACAATTCAACATGAATAAGTGTAGATAATCATAGGAAACATCAATAAAATCTTAACTAAACATAATTTCATCAATAGAGATCATATTCACTAAGACCCACATCATAGGCCAATTTTCGAGAATTTGGGGATCACGGGTCCTACAAGAATTCCTTTGAAAATTATATCAAAAACCTTAATTCCACATCAAATCATTAGTATAATGATTAAAAAATCGTTTGACAAGGGACCCATGTTTAGATTGAAAATCAGGAATTTTGGTGTTTGAATCACTTTTGAAAATCTTTGATAGAACTCCTTGAATAAGAGGTTATTC
>NW_006239560.1:141673-149952 GCF_000226075.1 Solanum tuberosum
CCAAAGTACCCAAACTACCCCTCACTTAGTTGGAACTTTTAAACTGGTCAAACTTGAGTTTTATTTTAGCAGATTTCGTCGGGAACCAAGTCCGTGATGCGGAGGTGTTCCATGGAGTTTTTGGAGTTTAAATTCCGAGACAATAGAGTCCGCGGTGTCTCCGCAACGCGGAGCCAATTTTTGGCCATTGGTGGAGCAGGTCCGCGATGCGGAGCCACTCCCTCCATGCACAACTTCAAGCTGCCTTGACAACTTGTTTGGCCAAGGGTTGGGGTCCTCCTCGAGGACCCTTAAGGTGGTCCCGGGAAGTCGTACCCTAACGTTTTGACCCTAAAAATATTTATTAAGACACTACGGTCACCTCAACTGATTGTAGACTCCAAAAAACACATAAAAACATGAAAAGTATACTACAACACACCAACACGCAAAAGACTAGTTTCTGAACGTCTTGGTCGTCCCTTGACGTTTGACTTCCAAGCTCTTTAAAACTGACCAAAAGTCTATTCTTCATTATTTTAACAGGTTATTACTGCAGAAAACCCATGTGAGGCTCTACTTTATCCTACTTCATTTTGAGGGTCATTACAATATCCCCCACATAGGAACATTCGTCCTCGAATGACAGTTAAAACACTTCCGAAGACTCAATGACCTAACTAGCAGCTCACAATACACAACATATAACATCAACATAAGAGAATACATCACGGAGGATCATCAACTCCACATAAAAGGCTCAAAACAACTTTGTGCAATTCAAGAAAATAGCAACACATCTACCAACTCCTTATGCATCAACTTTATTATTTCCCATTTCATTGGAGGAACTTACTTCTCCAAATCATCATTCTCATTTCAAACACCAAAGAAAGACAACATGAAACTATCTCATTAAAGCACAATATGCGACTTTATCATAAGAAATCATTTAAGCATGCACTTCAAATTAACTCATGCAACACAAGCAAGTAGAAACTTTATCCAGCGACTCATAATGCATCAACCACATAGGCCTTTCTCATGTTCATAGGAGGAACTACCTTCTCCTAATCATGACATGATATATATCCCTTTTATATCATCATAGGGTCCAATATGTAATGGCTTTCAAAAGCACACATAGCCATGATCAACATTTCCACTCATGAGACAATTAAGCAATTCATACTAGTTGCACCCTAACATGAGGATTATAGATCATCTATTAATCTTATCATTTAATCATCATACTATCAAGAACATACATGGCATTACAATGTTTAGTAATGTTCAAGGAGGGACTACCGTAAGTCACAATATACACACATGGCATCATAAACTCATAAGCAAGCATTACATAAAGGTCAATTCATTTAAGGAGAAATTCTCAACTTCTAACCTAAGCATGCTCATACTTTCTACCTCATGAAGTCAAGAGTGCATTCACCATATAAAGATGCATATTGACATGAGAGACGTGAATTTTATTACTGTCATGAGTTCATGAATAGAATGATTTAGAAAATCGTTTGACAAGGGACCCATGTTTAGATTGAAAATTGGGAATTTTGGTTTTTATATCACTTTTGAAAATCTTTGATAGAACTCCTTGAATAAGAGTTTATTTAAGAATCAAGAGTTACCATACCTTTATTATTGAAGACCCATGAAATTGAAGAAGAAATCAGTTGAAAACCCATCTTCTAGCTTGAGCTTCATCAAAGTGTTCAATGGAGTTTTTGAGAGAATCTATTTTGAGAAGGAAGAGTCAATTAGAAGAATGGCGTCTAATATTAAGTTTTGGGGTTTTAACCAACTTAAAATACCCTAAAATAGGTAGATTAACCGTTTATAATAATTCCCCAAAGCACCCAAACTACCCCTCACTTAGTTGGACCTTTTAAACAAGTCAAACTTGAGTTTTTTTTTTGCAGATTTGTCGAGAACCAAGTTCACGACGCGAAGGTGTTTCATGGAGTTTCTGGAGATTAAATTCCGAGATAGTAGAGTCGACCGTGTCTCCACAACGCGGAGCCACCTTTTGGCCATTGGTGTAGCAGGTGCGCGACGCGGAGCCACTCCCTCCATGGACAACTTTAAGCTGCCTTGGCAGCTTGTTTGGCCAAGGGTTGGGGTTCTTCTCGGGGACCCTTAGGGTGGTCCCGGGGAGTCTTACCCAAACGTTTTGACCCTAAAACATTTATTAAGACTCTAGGGTCACCTCCACTGATTTTAGACTCCAAACAACACATAAAAACATGAACAACATACTAGAACACACCAACACGCAAAAGACTAGTTTCCGAACGTCTTGGTCGTCCCTTGACGTTTGACTTCCAAACTCTTTAAAACTGACTAAAAGGGTTATTCTTCATTATTTTAACAAGTTGTTAATGCATAAAATCAATGTGAGGCTCTACTTTATCCTACTTTATTTTGAGGGTCGTTACAAATACAATCCAAGTATAGCATGCATCATCTCATTCCAGCATACGTCACATTCTTCATTAGCTTTATTTAATTAAGAGCACCTTCATTCATTAAATATTAGATCCACATTCTTCATTAACATCATCATAAGAGCATATTCATTACACTTAACATTATAAAGGAACACACCAGAACCTCTCTCAAAGCCTACTTGTGCAATGCATAGATGGCGTCCCATACCACCACCCACACTAAGTAGTACATTCTTAAGAAGTCATAGTTCATTAACAATCTTTGTGGAGGTAAGCCTTAACCAACATAGACCATGTGAGCAATCATGGAATCCCAGTGTCACCCTCACCGGATAAGGGATTCCTACTTGCTTAAGGTAGGACCATTGTTTTTAGCTTAGGTGGATCCACTAGCTAGACCTATGTGGACACAAAATTTAGGGGATATGGAGATTGCTACTAGATATCCCGCCTCAACTAACGTATGGGTACCCATCTCAAGAGATTGTTACTAGATACCCCACCACAACTCACATATGAGTATCCATTGGATGGTTTTGTGGTGTATTGTGATGCCTCTAGAGTTGGGTTGGGATGTGTGCTTATGCAAAATGGTAAGGTGATTGCATATGCTTCAAGGAAACTTAAAGTCCATGAGAAGAATTATCCTACCCATGATCTTGAGTTAGCGGCAGTTGTTTTTGCCTTCAAAATATGAAGGCATTACTTGTATAGGGATCATGTTGATGTTTTCACCGATCACAAAAGTCTATAATATGTGTTTAGTCAAAGGACTTGAATCTTCACCAAAGATGGGGGCTATAATTCTTGAAGGATTATTACATGAGTGTCCTTTAGCACCCCGGTAAAGCTAATGTAGTAGCGGATGCTCTTAGTAGATTGTTGATGGGTAGTGTGGCTCATGTAGATGAAGAAAAGAAAGAGTTAGTTTGTGATGTTCATAGGCTGGCCCGACTAGGTGTTCAACAAGTGGATTCACCAAGGGTGGCGTCATGGTCCATAATGGTTCTGAATCGTCCTTTGTGATGGAAATGAAGTCTAAACAAGGTCTTGATCCCACTTTGGTTGAGTTGAAAGAGGTGGTGCTTAAGAAATCCATTGAGGCTTTCTCCCAAGGGGGAGATGGTTTTCTTAGATATCAAGGACATTTATGTGTTCCAAATGTAGATGACTTGAGGGAACGAATCTTAGAAGAAGCCCATAGTTCTCAGTATTCTATTCACCCGAGAGCCACCAAGATGTACCGTGACATACAGGAAGTCTATTGGTGGAATGGGATGAAGAAAGATATTACGGAATTTGTGGCCAAGTGTCCTAATTGTCAACAAGTGAAAGTTGCTACCAAAGGCCAGGAGGTTTGTCCCAAGTCATTGCTATTCCTACATGGAAGTGGGAAGACTTGAATATGGACTTTATATTTGGTTTGCCTCGCACCTGGCGACAACATAATTTAATATGGGTAATAGTAGATCGGATGACGAAATCGGCTCATTTCCTTCCTATTAAGATTTCATATTCGACAGAGAACTATTCCTAGATGTACTTAAGAGAGATGGTAAGATTGCATGGTATGCCTTTGTCTATTATTTCCGATCATGGTAACTAATTCACTTCTCAATTTTGAAAGTCATTCCAAAAGAATCTTGGCACAAAGGTTAAGCATAGCATGACTTTTCATCCCCAAACCGATGGGCAAGTGGAGCGTACTATCCAAACTTTGGAGGACATGTTAAGGTCTTATGTGATCAATTTTAATGGTAATTGGGATGACTATTTGTCGTTGATGGAATTTGCCTATAATAATAGCTACCATTCAAGCGTAGGTATGGCTCCATTTTAGGTTCTTTATGGTAGGAGGTATAGATCTCCTATAGGTTGGCTTGTAGTGGGTGAAGTTGCGTTGATAGGTCCCGAGCTAGTTTATGAAACTATTGAGAAAGTTCAGCTTATTAAAGAAAGGTCGAAAGCAGCTCAAAGTCGACAAAAGTCATATGTCGATGTTAAAAGAAGGGATCTTGAGTTCATGTTCATGATTGGGTTTACTTGAAAATCTCACATGTGAAGGGTGTAAGGAGGTTTGGTAAGAAAGGGAAGCTTAGTCCCTGGTATGTAGGTCCATATCAAATTTTGAGACGTATTGTTAAGGTTGCCTATGAGTTAGACTTGGCATATGAGTTGACATCGGTGCATACAGTTTTCCATGTCTCTATTCTTAAGAAGTATGTTGGAAATCTGACGGCCATAATTCTCCTAGAAGGGTTGGGAGTTGATGAAAGTCTCTCCTATGAGGAAGTTCCGATTGAGATTTTGGACCGACAAGTTAAGAGGTTAAGGAATAAGGAAGTTGCTTTCGTAAAAGTGTTGTGGAAGAATCACTTAGTTGAGGGTGCTACTTGGGAGGCCGAGGCCAATATGATGTACCGATATCCTCATCTCTTTCCTTCTACTCCTATCTAGCTTGAGGTTATGAGTTCCTTTTTTTTTTCTATGTTTTGGGAGTCATATGTGTTTTATGTGTCCCATGGTCTCCTTAAGTTATGCATGATCATGAATGCTTATATTTGAAATAAAATGAATTATATGATTGACTTTCCTCATGTCGTTATGCATTAAGTATGAGTTGTGTATATGCATCATGAGATAAATTGTGGATCAGGCTTTAGTTGTGCTTTTTTAGAGTAAATTGCATATTGGCTCCATAAATTTTGTGTTGAACATGCTTTTGAGATTGGGAAGGTAGTTCCTCCTAGAACATGAGAAATGTTTAAATGTTTCATCCAGAATGGGTTGTTAGATGTAGTTCCTTTCCTTGAGATGTATTGAATGTGTTTTGTATGGAGTTGATGTTTCCTCCTTGTTTTTGTGCATTGTTATGATGTTGCATGCATGATGGGCAGCTTGTCTTTAGTCTTGACTTCCTTAAGGTGTCTAGAACGGCATTCAAGGACGAATGGTCCCAAGGTGAGATATTGTAACACCCTATTTCCGAACAAGGGTAATGAACCAAAAATTCAGAACCTACAGGTGCCATCCATGAGGACCACAGACGGTCTGTAGGTGGACCCACAGACCGTAGGTGTGGTCCGTGGTTGGAGCCCCAAAATAGGACTTTCTGACTAGGATAGACTATCCACCTAGACAGGTCGTAGGTCAGACCACGGTTAGTCGACTGCGGTTCGTGGATGGGTCACTCGGAACTTATCCAGGTATGGACCACGGCGGGACCTACGAACAAGGGTTTACATGCCCCGTGGTCCAGGCACCATAGGTTAGGACAAAAATCTCTAAGCAACAATCACGCTTCACCAGGACGGATCGTAGGTCCATCCACGGTCTATCGATTGGGTCCATCGATTAGTAGGTTGATGGCAGTTGATGGTTAGCTTAGGGGTTGTTGAGTCGTTTCCTAATTAAATGGTTACTATACTATGTTTTTTGGCCTACATTTAAGACCCCTATATAAACCTTTTTCCCCCCAAATTAGACCCACTTAATTCATTCTTTCTAAATCCCAAAAGAAAAACCAAAACTTCTTCTCAAATATTCTCTCTCTAGCACTTGAAGAAGAGGAAGAAGATTCAACTAGGGTTTGAAGCTCAGGATCCAAATTTTCCATTGAAGGCTAGTAATTAGAGTCAAGGTATGATACCTTTCATCCATGGACACCTTGCATCCATAGAGTTCCTTCAAAATTCAATTTCAAAAGAAAGATAGAAATCCCCCATTGTTAGGGTTTGATTCAAAAGTAATGGGTTCTTTTCAAACTTGATTCTAATGGTTAAATTATTTTATTATAAGTATTAATTGATGATTTCCTATGGTTGTTATGATGTATCCCCAAGAACCCATGAAATCCCCATATTTCTCAATTGTGATGTTATAATGTGGGTCTTTGTTGATGAAAGAGGATATTTAATGAATTGATGCATGAAGTGATAGAGTCACATGAATTATAATGAAATCCATGTCTAATGCTTGAATTCTAGATGTGACGATTGAAAGTAGGTTATGAACCTTGAAAAGGTAAAGTATGAGATTATGCATGTTATTATGAAATCTAAGTGAATGCTTTAAGGACACTTTGAGAGTAAAGTGTCAATGATTATTATAATGTTGTTGTGTTGTCTCAAAGGACATTCTCATGAACACATAATGAACATGATGTGAAAGGTTTACTCACATAATGAAGATTCTAATGTTGAAAGGCTTTCTCACCATGAGCGCTCTTGGAAAAACTCTCTAGGCGCAATTTAGCAGGGCTGCTAATGTGCACAAAATAGGGAATTTCCATGGGAAAGCAATGAAACTCCTAGAAGAATATGGTGGCTAGTGAATCACTATTTACGCCTGAGTTTAGTAGAGATCAACAACGGTCTACAATCACTTTTGGAAGCTACCTACCAGCTAGGTTTCAATCTATTGAAGAAGAAAATGAAGAGTTGCAGTCTGGTTTGGATTCGCAAAAGTCGATCCAGCTGGAGGCCTATGGTGGGACTACGATGGACTCATAACCAGCGATGATGAGGCTGCAATTTTCAGGGGTAGAAACTTTTGGCCCAGATCTGAAGCCGACAGCGACTCTGGAATAGGTTGAGAGATTGGAAAACAGGAAGGCGCAAAGGGGGAAATCACTTGAATATATACCTCCGAGCTTGCGAAATGGGAAGAAATGTGTAACGATTGTAGAAGATGACTTGAATGAAATTGCAAGCTTTGGAAGTCTTCATTGATTGGGTTTGTTATAGGTGATACTCCATACATGAAATCCATTGAGAATTTTATCCAAGCTACCTGGAAGAAGCATAATATGCCTCAGATTCTGCTCCATGACGAGGGTTACTTTGTGTTCCGGTTTGATACTGAAGAGGAATGTGAACATATCCTTCATAAGGGTCCATACACATTCCAAAATAAACCATTCGCTCTACAAAAGTGGGAATTGAACTTTGAATTTAACCCTAATTGTATCACAACAATTCCTTTGTGGGTTACTTTACATGGGTTACCGGTGGGATACTGGTCAAAGGATACTCTAAGTAAGGTCACTAGTGCGATTGGAAAACCTCTCCATACAGATAATTTTACAGCTGGTATGACACGAATTTCTTATGCGAGGATTTTGGTGGAGGTCGATGTGGCTCAACCTTTGCTAGACAACATTGATATCTCGACCTCCTATGGGGAATTTCAATAATCAGTGGTGTATGATTGGCGTCTGAAGTTCTGCTCCAGCTGTATGAAGTTTGATCATGAGATTTAGCAGTGCTGGAACAAGACTGATGGTGGTGTGATTGAAGAGGAATTTCAGGAAAAGAAAAGATGAAAAAGAAGCAACAGGAGGAGACCTAAGCCCCATGTGTGGAAAGTAAGGCAAGATCAAGTTACTAACGATGAGAATAATGTGGTTCAAACTACAATTCCATCGATATAAGAGAAAATAATGAGGATGAGTCTAAGGAACCTGAACCAGAGGCAACATCTGGTTGCTTGATACGATTGATGCTTATCGTGACCAACGACACTATCCTACGATAAGAGTGTCTACGATCGTCAATAATATAGTAACCCAACCGAAGGTTGGGGTCGTGTCCCAAGGGAGCGGTTTTGAGAATTAATAACCAATTAGAATTTCATTCAAGTTAGTCGTAGTTAAACACATTTGCGATAAAAGACATTGTAAATGCAAAAGAGGTGACACAAAAGTGTCAAATATCAAAAGGGGGTTTTGTAACAAGTACTAAAACAGCAAAATAAACAAGACAATCAAGTATGGGGAAAGGTTCTTGGGATGTGACCGCAATACAAGTAGAGATAAATTGTTGGGTACATGCTTTC
>NW_006239560.1:150537-171056 GCF_000226075.1 Solanum tuberosum
CAAAAAGGGTGCCTCAAACAGTGCTACACAAGACTAAATCATGAATGCACACAACATGACTCAATTCAGTTATGATAGGATCAATTGTGTTCTTAAAGATTCAAATTGTGACACATCATCACCAAAGAGTCTCATGCTCGCTATACTTGCTACTTGTGCAAGTTCAAGCTTAACAAAAGTATCTAAATGCCCTCGCACAAAGAATGATTCCATATTCACACACATATATGAGTCAATTTAAGATCAGGAATCAGATACAAAGCTCACACTCAAAATGACGACCACAATGCATGTTTTCACCCATAGGTTTGCCCTTTTTTTTCCAATGGACTTTCGATTTGGCTTACTCAAGATCAAAAAGGTCTTTCTAAGGCTTGTAACGGGGTTTTTTACAAAGGTATGGTCATTTAGGCTTAGTGATTTTTTCCTTGTGAGATGCGGTATTCTCAAGACATTCCCTTCCTCTCCTTTATCAATTCTTTGTCTAGTGCTTCTAAGTTAACTTTTTATTCACCTTCCATGAATTGCATTGGAACCCAAATTTCTTCAGTACTTTATTCCACAAATTATTATTTTTTATATAGGGGTTCCATTGTTCTGCAACACTATGGGTTAAGGAAGACTTCTTATAGCAGTTCTTGACATCTCCTTTTCCTTTTCACCACACTCCCAACTTAGGCTTTTTGTCTTAAGTTGGCTATTCACTAAACCACCAATCAGGAGGATTATAAGTAGTGGATCAAGTAAGGTCTAGGGTTTATCAAGGTTCTTCCAAAGAAAGGTAAGGCTCAAGGGGTGTTCAAAAGAGTTTCACACGCTCACGGGTAGGTCACAAAAAGAGGTATATGTCAAATTGGCTCACACTCTTTAAAATTGCCTAAGTTCATCTCAAGAGTACACTTTTATAAATCAATAAGACTAACCGGGAAAATTCTAGGTTTATTCATGCATGGTTCAAAGTAAGCTAATCACACCAGGCATCGATACTTCAGTCAAATAAGACTAGATACGTTCGCTAGCATGCAACGGTCCTCACAACAAAACCAATTCAAAAAATGGCTAGTAAGAACGAGATGCAAAGAGTGCACATATTGTCTATGTAACTTCATTTGGCCTCGTCGTAGCCTTGCATTCATGTTTGTTCAATTCAGTGCACTATTCAAGTCATCGGTATTGATCGAAACCGAGACTTAATGTTTTGCAAAAGAACTGCCACTTTCAACACAAGAGGTGGTGACAATTTTTTGAAAGGATCAAAATTATTTTGCAAGTAAAACAACAGGAGCCATAAGCTCAAACATCCACATAAAAGCAGTATTTAAAACACAACTTAAAGCAAACAACCCAAATAAATACAGAACAAAACATGACTGTCAACACAAAAGGTGTGGGCCTCACCCCACCACAAATAAAAAGTGTTTGTCCTCAAATGCAAGTAATAAGTATCCAAAAGGGCAGATAAAGAAAAACAGAGAGGGAGGTAAAGAGGGGATCCAGTTTAAGTAGTCACTCCATCTGTTTGGACGTTAGTGCCCATTGCATCTTTCTAAAGTACAACAATAGTCCCTGGGGCATTGTCATTTTGGTCTCCACTGCTTGCCTTCGCCTTAGCCTTTACAGCAAGATTTGCTACAATCATCTGATCTATCTCCTGAGTTGCTCTGAAGGCATGCATTGCATAAACTAAGCTCCGATCACATGGACGAACATAAAGATCGAAAGGAATTCATCTCTTTTTCCTAGATTCCTTGGTGTACTTTCTTTGCCTGGCCATCTCTGCTCTCTTTTCCTCTTTTCTAAATTCTCAAGCTCTTACATGCCTGGGTGGGTCATCCCTCCCTGCAACTTTTGGTCTAGCCATTTCTGCAACCACTTCGAGGATAAGTTAAATAGTAATTAAAATAAGAGCAAAACTGGTGTTTCTATGTGCGTAAATTGATGAACCCATGATACACAAGGGGTGGGTAAAAGGCGAACAAAGGCTCTTTCGGTGATCCGCCGGGTGTGTTATGCGAACCAAACTAACCGCCGAGAGTTACAGTTCAATCAGTACATAAAAATATAAGAAAAGAAAGAGATGCAACTGTTAGGAGAACTGCCAAACAATTCAGCGATGTTTGCTCATTTCACCGATCAGCTCATTTTGTCCATTATCAACCCCGTCTTTCAATTTTCACCCAGCGACCCCAGTTAATGTAACCACACATATACAACTCAATTTCAGCGAAAACACATAGAAACTTCTATTCCCATCATGCAACAATTTAACTCAAAGCGTAGCTAAGTGGAAATTCCTCGAATCATACAACAGATAGCACTTCAGAATCGAAAATATCTATAACCTCAGTGACTCAGAGACTAAGCAGAGGCTTAACACTTTCATCATTATGCAAATGAGTACAATTATAATATTTTTAACATGCGATGTTTAGACTGCTAACCTTTGATGTTGAACAGTTGCTAATGAAGTGCTAGGCAGCAATGCAATCCAAATCCGCTCACAAATCAATGAACCACAATATTCCAAAAGTGCAATAAATATAAAAATAGAGAACATGTGTTAATTTGGTAGGTCGAAGAAATGAGAGAAAATGACTGACATGGGACTTTCAAACCTGTGGCTTGCAAAAACCGTCCAGTTCTTGCCTGCTCGGTGATATAAATCGAGTTCGCCTAGTTATTCGGCGACATGCCAAATGTTTAATGAGTTCACCAAATGTCACAGGATCTGCTTCTCCTGTGAAGATTCCAACGGCGGTCTTCGACGTGATCGCTTACATGGTCGGCGATGCGCCACAACTCTTTTCGAGACCGGCTTGTCACAGGGTTTTGGCTGACAATGCTTTGTGTTCGCAAATCCTTTCAGTGATCTACCAACTGGACTTGTTGCTTGCCTCCATATCCTCTTTCAATCATCTCCCTCGTTTCAACCTATAAAAACAACACACCATTATTTTCTTAAGGTAAAATAAAGCAAGAAAGGGTTTTGGGTTGCCTCCCAAACAGCGCCTTAGATAACGTCGTGGAACGACACAAGTCAGCAGTTATTCTTCTTCTTCGGATTCACTCATGTTGTAATTAGGCGAATCCTCGACGAATGGTGGGTAGTGTCCTGATAACAAATGGACGATTTAAGCATCCTGTAGCAGGATGGTCATGGAATGAGAGGCTGATGCTTCATTTAGCATTGTGATATTTTCCTTCATCTCATTCAACAACTCCTCTTGTGCCCTCATTTTATTTTGAATGAGTGAAAGAGCTTCATCTCCTTGCAAACCTCATTGCTTCTTCCCATGACTACATTCACGAAGGGAGTGGTGCTTTTCTTTACCCATGGTTTGTACTCCCAATTCTGTGACTCGGTTGGACAGATCCTCCAACTGGGTAATGAGTGTCTCCCACTCCAGCTTCTTTTTGGCTTTTTTGCTAGTTGCTACCATGCCATAGAGGATTTTTTCAACAACTTCATAGTGCTGGTATAGCATGACCTCCTCGAAAATCTGATCATCTATTCTTCTATTCTCGGGTCCAAGATCCCTATAGAAGCACTCCAGTAGTGCCTTATCTGTCATCCCGTGAGAACGACATGATTGCAGCACTACTTGAAACTTCAGCCACATGTCCTGAATTGTTTCATCCCCTACCTGTTTAAATGTTAAGAAGTTGTCCCTGAGGGCCAGTAGTTTCAATAGGGGACGATTCGTGTGGTATCCACAATGACCATCCATCGTTTGTTCCCTGCTGTGATGTTCAAACAAGCAACACAAAACTACAACTAAGAATAGTAGAGCTAAAACTACAGAAAAACAGAGATTTTTGCCAATGATCCTTGGTATTACATACAATCAAAAACTCAAAGATAAACAAAACTAAGAGTAAACTTAATAATCTACGATTAATAAGACAGAAATTCTAGTGAACTAAAAATTCTCAAATAACACCACTCCCCGGCAGCGGTGCCATTTTGATGCTTATCGTGACCAACGACACTATCCTACGATATGAGTGTCTACGATCGTCAATAATATAATAACCCAACCGAGGATTGGGGTCGTGTCCCAAAGGAGTGGTTTTGAGAATTAATAACCAATTAGAATTTCATTCAAGTTAGTCATAGTTAAAGAAATTTGTGATAAAAGACATTGTAAATGCAAAAGAGGTGACACAAAAGTGTCAAATATCAAAAGGGGGTTTTGTAAGAAGTACTAAAACAGCAAAATAAACAAGAAAATCAAGTATGGGGAAAGGTTCTTGGGATGTGACCGCAATACAAGTAGAGATAAATTGTTGGGTACATGTTTTCGATCGGAGATTTGCAAAATAATAGTGACTAGGCTAAGCTTTAAATGGAAATAAGTTCCCTCTCGGAAAACTTACCACGTTTCAAATGCGTTCCTCTCGGACACCCATTTGCCGCATAAAGACCAGCCTACGCCTTACCCCACTCACTCTCTCGAGCTAAGTGTTAGGATATGGGACTAGGGCTCACCCTCTCAGGCTAAACCTCATGTCGATCCACCTCTTAGGCTATCAGTCTAGTGGTTTTGGTTTCGTGACCTCCCTCTCGGGTAAGTCGAAAACACATGGGTGGCTTTGTATTTTCAACTACAAACCTTTAGATTAAACCACAACCACTAGGTGAAATCACCATTAAAATACATCTAACCTATCAGCAAGCAAGACCCAACAAGAATATCAACTCATATTTGCTAAATCACCCCCCAAGAATGGGGTTTTTAGCCACACATCAAGAAATAAGAAATTATACCTAACTTGATAAAGAAATCAACTGGGTATAAGAAATTAAACCTTGAATTAAGCAAAGGAAAGTGAATAGAGAAGACCCATTTCCAACTTGGGGAAGAAGAACTCCTTTCTTCAAGTCTCCACAAAACCCTCTCAAAACGTGAGTGAAAAATATTAGCTATAATATGTTCTGACTTAAAAAATTAATAATAATATTATGTTACTTATATCTCTAATTCTAAATAGTATTTATAGTTTTCACAGATTGTGCTGCGGAGGATTGTTCGGCGACATTAGTCAAGATCGCTAATGAACTCGGCGATCCGCCTTTTGGTCAGCTCATCGTCTTCAATGTCTTGCCTTTTGCATCCTCGCATTCTGGATCATTGGGCGGTATAGTACTGCTTCGCTGAACTGATCGGCGACCTGCCGATTGCCCCTTTCCTCGCCTTTTGATCCACTTCCTTCAAGGCTTCGCGTACTGGAACGAAGGGCGGCTCATGTAGTTTCGACCACTCGCCAAGTTAAACTCGGCGATTCGCAGGATTTCATTTCTTGTTCTTTTCAGCCCTATTTGCTATGTTTTGCACCTAAGTATCCATGCTTCCACTAAAACTTCAGCATTTTAATAAGGTATTGAGGTAAAAACAAGCATTCAAGGATACTATTACCATTAAAATAATGCCCTAAATGAGTCCAATTTGTGGACTCATCAATGATCGAATATCCCAGTCCTTAATAGCTTTCAAAGCCTCGCCATGAAGGCATCCACAAGCACAGGCGACCCCATGGGTCTTCACCTACCATGAGATTAGTTACGTGGAATGTTCGGGGGTTGAATCAGCCCTTCAAACAGAAAGAGGTTAGGCTCTTTCTGATTAATTATAAGGTGGACGTGGTGGGACTCATTGAAACTAGAGTAAAAGAGAACAAGGCCCAAAACATTATAAATAAATTGGGTACTAACTAGAAACATTGCTTCAACTATCAATTGGGAAGGAATGGCAGAATTTGGTTACTTTGGAGGAATTCAGCTCAAATACAAGTGGAGAAGCTAAGTGAGCAATTCATCCATTATTCCCCTGTGTTGCCAGGTGAAACTCAAGACTTCCAAGACTGCATAGACACATTGGAGCTTACAGCACTGAAAACCATAGGGTGTCATTATACGTTTTGTAATAAACAGCAGGGTAATAGTAGAGTTTACTCGAAAATAGATTGGGTGTTTGGTAACCTCTGCTGGATGACAACTCATGGTCATGTGGAGGACGATTACCTAGGAGCTGGTATTTCTGATCATTCCCCTATTCGGATACAAATGTGCCCTCCTCCTTATTCAAATCCTAAGCCATTCAAGTTGTTCAAAACAGTGCTAAATCGTCCAGATTTTGGTAGGCTAGTTGACGAAAGTTGGCAGAAGCAGACTCGAGGGACAGCAATGGTACGATTGTGGCAAAAACTGAAATATGTGAAGTTAGGATTAAAGAATTTGAATTCCTACATGGCATCTTATGGTCAGAAATTAATACAGGTAAGACATGAGTTAGAACTTACTCAGATCAGCTTAGTTATAAATCCCCTGTGTTCAAGACTAATAGAAATGGAGAAACAACTGCTAGAAGAAATCAGGAAATGGAGTGATGTCGAGACTCTAGTCCTGCAGCAAAAATCTAGAGCAAACTGGATAAAAGGTGGAGATGCTAATACAAAGTTTTTTCATGCTCAGGTGAAGATTAGAGAGAGCAAAAACTCCATTACTTCAGTTTATGATAATGCAGGTATAAAGGTGCAGGACCCTCAAATGGTGGAAGCTGAATTTATTAGATTTTATTCAAAAATAATGGGAGCAAGAGCTAAAAATCTACCATGTCCTAATGTTGCATTCATTAAAGAGGGGCCTTGTCTAACATATGAACAGAAGTGTAGGCTAGTGGTCCCAGTAACTAAAGAAGAGATCATGCTTGCCATCAAGAGTATGCCGACTAATAAGTCTCCAGGGATTGATGGATCTCCAATTGAGTTTTTTGTGAAGAACTGGACAGTAGTAAAACTAAATGTGGTTCAGTCTATCCAAGAATTCTTTCATCCGGGAAAATGCTTAAAACCTTTAGTTGTACAGCAGTTACTCTAATCCCTAGAGTCCCTAATCCTGCCCAGGTAAAAGACTACAGGCCTATAGTTTGTTGCACCACATTCTATAAGATCATTACAAAAATCTTAACGAACAGAATGAAGCTAGTGGTTGATCATGTTGTTAGTCCTGCATAGTCTTCTTTCATAGAGGGGAGGAGTATTATTGATAATGTATTGATTAGTCATGAAATCCTAAAGTGGTACACTAGGAAAGGGTTATCTCCTCGATGTGTTATGAAGGTAGACCTAAGGAAAGCATATGATTCCATTGAATGGTGCTTCTTAGAATCAATCATGGCAGAGTTGGGATTTCCTTACTTATTCATAAAGTGGATGATGGCTTGCATTACTTCAGTATCATACTCATTACTATTGTTTGGAGGACTCACAACACCTTTTGAGGGTAAGAAAGGCATCAGACAAGGGGACCATATGTCTCCTTACCTTCTTGTGCTTGCTATGGAATACCTTCATAGGGAACTCTATCAATTGAATAAAAGCATTGGTTTCCAGTATCATCTGAGGTGTAAAAGGTTGGGGATCACTCAGGTTTGTTTTGCAAATGAACTGTTGCTCTTTTGTAAAGCTGAGGTGAAGTCTATTCAGATGATACATGATGCTTTCACAAGATTTTCTAAAGTTTCAGGGCTGCAAGCTAATACAGAAAAAGGTTGTATATCTGGGGTGAAACCTAGGGTGAAACAGGAAATTCTTGGTCAGCTTGGCTATCAAGAAGGTGAGCTACCATTTAAATATTTGGGGGTTCCACTATCCTCAAAGAAACTAACTGTGGCACAATGTTTACCAATAGTTGAAAAGATAGCTGCAAGAATCAGATGTTGGTCAGCTAAATTGTTGTCCTACGCTGGAAGGACTCAATTAATTATATCAGTTATTTTTGGCATTCAAACATATTGGGAACATATTTTTCTGTTGCCTAAAAGAATTTTGAAGATGATAGAGAGTATTTGTAGAACCTACTTATGGGCAGGTAATACTTTGAATTCCAAGAAGTCCTTAATATCTTGGGCAAAGTTATGCAGTCCTAAAGTTGCAGGTCAGAACATAATAAATATGGCACTTTGGAATCAAGCAGCTATTCTTAAGCTACTGTGGGCAGTAACAGAAGAGAAGGAGAGATTGTGGATAAAATGGTTGCAGGTATATTATATGAAAGGGCAATCTGTGGAAGTATGCTCTATCCCAACGAATGCTACTTGGGTGTTGAGAAAGATTGTTGAGGTTCGGAAAATTATCTTATATGCACAACACTTGGAAGGTGATCTAAAGAGCAGGCTAGCACTGATGGTCCACAATGGTAGATTCTCGATCAAAAAGATGTACATTAACGTACTCCCTATTTACCAAAAGATGCCATGGAAGAGTATTTAAGCAAAGGATCGAGATTTTAGGAAGAGAAAATGCACAAAAATATCAAATGGAGCCTTTTAAAGTTTGAAAAGACTCTTAGCATTTTTATGTTAGGTGCAGTGGGCGGTCTATGACTAACGTTGCTGAACATATTTGGTGAATCTATGAAGGAGCTTAAGTTCGCCGATAATTCTAGAACAAATACCAAACCTGAAGTTCAACTCGGCGGACCCGATGTAGTTTGCCTAATGTCTTTCGGTGAACCGCCGAATAGGTCCTTGTACATCGAAGTTGACTATACCAATTTTAAAAAAAATTGGCTTAGAAGGTGATCATGAAAATATCTGCCCAACCATTTTCGCACATCACCGATTGGATACTTGCATCGCCCAATGCATCCTTTTTCAACTTTTTGAGTTAATCTCAACCTACACTGACAACACACGTTATCGAAAGCAATAAAATAAACTTGGGTTGCCTCCAAGAATCACCTTATTTAACGTAATGGCATGACATAGTTTTTACTCACCAACACCCATTTTTGGGGTTGGGGATGGTATCACTAGGCAATGTTCCCTTTGTCCTTGGATTTAGATGGGAAGTGATCAGGAACATTTGAGTCTCCAGCTACTTGATTGACACGGAATGATAAGTAACCGTTTTAGTCAAAGTGGATAAGTCATTTTTTAAATCCTTCAACACTTTATTAGACCCTTCAACCTTGTTGAAGTTCCTTATTAGCATATCATTAGTTCGGTTTCCCACCGGTGTAGCTTGTTCTTTTGGATTGGGATGATCATGAGGTGGGATGTATTAATATTTTTTAGCTTTCTTATCTCTTCAATTACCACCCCAATCTTTCCAAACTCTTCAGCCATTGTCTCGTCATTTATTCCAGCCTTGGTTCTCACCGGTCTTAGGTAGTTTGGATGAGAACCCCCTATTTGATTTCCCATGTATTTTACTTCTTCATTGTACAATGCCTCAAATTTGACATCTTTCGGGAACTTCCCACTGCTTTCTCCAATTGCATTTAACATTTTGAATCCACCTCCCATGACATGTTTGGATAAAAAAATTGAGTTGAGTGATCATCTTGGTCATGTTTTAATCATGCTCATGGTACCTCTCCATTTGTTCCTTACACATACTCTATTGTAGAAGAGGTACTTGATCCTCTCTTGTATGCCATGCTTGGTTTATCTTGTTCATATCATCAAGCAACATTGTTGTTCTATCAAATGGTTGTCGCATCTGCCCACCTTGGATAAGTTGATCAACAAAACCTTTGTTGACCGAGTCAAGGCGGCAATAAAAGTATTCCAGCAGCAAATTGTCCTGAACATGTGTTAGAAATTATAGCAGCAACTTTTTAAACCAGAACTAGGTTTGTGAAGAGGTTACCTCCCACTGTTTTAATGTTCTAGATGTTGTCTCTAAGCTTTACCATTTTCGAGGGATGGAAAAATCTCTCAAGGAATGCTTCGGTTAATTCCTCCCATGAAGTGATAGAATCATAGGGTATTTCACCCAACCATCTAGTAGCTTCCCTGTTAAGGAGAATGAAAATAACCTCAGCCAAATAGATTCTTGTGAGATGTTCTTGAAGACGAACAGCCCACGAATATCCACAAAGTTTTGGAGATATTCATAGGGTCTACATGATCAAGGCCCCCAAACATTCCTCTCACTTGGAGTAGTTGTAACATAATTCTAGTTAAGTGTAATTTTGATCTCCCCATAGTAGGAGGTAACCGAATTTCTCCATTGCTTTCAATGGCATAAACATCCATGTCATTCATGTCTGCATATGATCATTATAGTCAGAGTGACTAGAATCATCACTTTCATTTTTTCTCATGTTTCTACCTGTAAATTGGGCTAAACAACAACACAAAACAACAATCTACTATAACCAAACAAGTTTACAAACTAACTTCACAACTTGAATTCTTAGCTACCACTCCCCGACAGTGGCACCATTTTTTATAACGCTCAAATTACCCTCAAAACGATCAGAAGAGTAAGCAGTCATTAGCAATAAAAACTATCCAATAAAGAATTAAGGTCAAATTCCATAAGGAGTGAGTTAATGATATGAATTTAATTAGGAAATTAATATGCAAACCAATTAATTGTAGTAATTAGAACAAATGGGTGGATGATTCCACAAAATTTACTAAAAGAGTTTTGATATCAATTATCACAATTTGATTAAAAGCAATAATTCAAACAGGTAAGAGATGATCTAGGGGTGTGCGGATTGGTATCGATGTCAATTAGGGGTACAAGTGTTGGCTCAATAATGCTAGACAAACGTGGATGAGTTGGGTAATCTTCAACGACATAAAATTTTTTATCTCAAAGCATCATATCATAGAATCTCCTTTCGGTCTCATCTATGTGAATCACAAATCAATCTAATACATTACTAAAATCTCTCTTTGGAGCAGATTTGGGTTTTAGCCAAGCATCACAAAGAGGAAAGATATTATACCAATGATTTTTTGAACCATTAATGTGTTGATGATACGAAAGAATCTTCGACACTCACTTCAAATTCAATCTTCAATTGTTAAATTACAAGAGTGTTTGAAAATCCCAAAACTAAGTAAAAAGAGTCTATTTCACAATGTCTAAAATTAAGTAAAAAGTGCAATAGAATATCAATGAATTATGGAAAGATATCCAGGTACATTATCTCTCCTTTGGACTATTTATAGTTTACCAAAAAGTTAGTACAAAATTCCATGTGCAATGCTTTCGACGACGTTAGTCAGGCTCATCTTTCTAATTCGGTGGGTCTTCGTTTGTTCTTTAGCTCACCCTTCATTTGTTTTATGCTTCAGGTAATTGAACCTTAGTTGGCGAACTTGATCAAGTCAACCTTTCCCATTTGGTGAATCGTCGATTTATCACCATGTTTGCCCATTCAACCTTCATTTTAACTCAAGAGTCTATCACCTTTGGCGATGGAACTTCTTTCTCACCCAATGATTTCAGAGAATCGCTATTTCCACTTTGGTTCACTAACCTGCCTTTAATATTTTCAAACATTCCACTGAAACTTTGAAAGAGTTCTGACCTAATGGGCGATCCGCCCTTTTGGTTAGGCAACTACCGGTTGGGAATTTATACTCCTTTCAATTTTTTGGTCCCTTTTTCAAAGATTCATTCTTGTTTTGTCTTGTATCCTTCATAGCTTCAAGATATCATAAGAATAGGATATAAAGAGACATTGAGGACATTAATTTTTGAACTAAAAAGGCCTCAAATGAGTGGAAATCTACCACTCATCAAAAGGAAGGAAAAAGTGCAGAAAACTACAGTGAAGCATGTTCTATGAGTCCTATGTATGAACTATAGGAAGTCCTATGGGCCGTTGAAAGGTAGTAATAGACTTGGAGTTTAGTTTCGGAATTTCAAGTTTCTGAAGGTCAACCTATGAGTGAACATAACGGATCGTCAAAAGGACTATGAGGCATAAATGGGTTTCGTAGAGGGGTCTAAGACTTTGAGAAAATTTTGGACTGGAACTTGAGTTTTACGAGCCACGGAAACATTGATAAACCGTAGGAAAGTCTCATGGGAAGTTAAGAAATTTTGGATTTCTAAAGTTGGGTCTAATGGTTGACTAGTACGGGCCATAGAAAGTCCTACGGATCGTCGGTCTAACCCGTAGGTCACTCTAGTAGTTAATTCTTAACGATGCTTGAGTCTCTTTTCTATGCATTTAATACCTATATTATGTCATTTTGGCCCTAAATTAAAGACCTATAACTACTGTTAAACTCTTAAATCTACCCAAAGCCTCTCATTCTCTCAATTCCCCAATTCCCTTCCAAGTTCATCTTCTCCAAATTCTCTCAAGTTTCAAGAAGAAAACTAGGGTTCAATATTCAAGTCTCATTTTTCCTCCCTTTATTTTGGGCTTAGATCATCAAAGTATGTGAGATTTCACCATTGAATTTCATTCATCCAATGGATCCCAAAGGATTTCTAAATTTCCAATTCAAGTTCACCTATATTGCTTAGAGTTTCATTTAATCTCCATGGGACTTAATTGATGTTGATTTAATTGTTCAATTTCAATCTTCGTATGTATGTTTTGATTAAAGTACATGATTTCAAATTAATATCTATAGGACCCATGCACTATTTATAATTTTGACTGTGAATTTTTTAATAAACCCATGCAGTTATGAAAG
Organism: Solanum tuberosum; assembly: GCF_000226075.1. Classification (NCBI taxonomy): domain Eukaryota; kingdom Viridiplantae; phylum Streptophyta; class Magnoliopsida; order Solanales; family Solanaceae; genus Solanum; species Solanum tuberosum. Next base: position 162,996 of record NW_006239560.1, read on the forward strand.
TGAGTATTGATAACGCTCAAACTACTCCTCAAAACTAATCAAAAGAGTTGGAGATCATCAACAATCAAAATACCAACAAAGAGTCAGGTTGGATCCCACAGAAAGCAATTCGTCGGTGATTGAAAATATAGAGAACTAATAGCTACAAGATTGAACCCCAGCACAAAATTGTCAAATTAAGAAACTGATTTAGTAACACAAATGAAGGCTTTAGGCAAAGAAAAAATCTAGCAAGGTGTAATCGGGAATTGAAAATTTTGGGCTACAACATTCACTCAACTATCCATTGCAATCTCAAGTAATACTCATTCACTCATGGTTAGGCTAGGTCATCATAGGTTAATCCTAATCTTCTTTCGGTCTCAAAGGACTATTTCATGACATCTCTTTTCACTCTCAATCATGCGATTCAACAAAGAAACCCACTACCTTAACTTAAGACTTCTCATTCAAGCAAGCATTGCACTTAACACTGAAACCTTAGATTTTCTCCTTTCAGTCTTAAATTCAAGATTCAAAGCCAAAATGTTAGTATCAATCAAATTTCCACTCCCCGGATTCTATTTTCAAGCAACCCACAAAGATCGGACACTAGCATAAAACATGTACTCAAAATTCATAATTCAAACATGAAGATATTAAACCCAACTCATGAATGTTAAGCATGGAATCAAATACAAAAACAATACAATGAGTAATCAAAGAATGAGTGAAATTGCCTATTTCTAGCACAAAACCTCAACCTCTATTAGAAATTACACTAAAAATTCATGCAATACAAATCAAGGAAAATAAGACATGATAAACAATATTAGCATAAGAAACACAATATTCAAACCAAAAGATGAATTATAAGGTAATTTGCCTTCAATGCCTCAGCCGAAAATTAAGAACAACAAGAAATTCACTCTCAACTAAGAAGATGAGTTTTTCTCTCTTTAATAATCTCCCTCAATATTTTGTGAATTGATGATGAATGATGCTCCCCTCTAGCCCTATTTTCTGAATTTGGATCCAATGCTTGAGAATTTCAAAATTTGTCCATGTCTGGATAGGCGGTTTCTAAAAAAGTGGCTGGGAAATCGCAAAAGCGGATGTCGCAAAAGCAAAATCCACCTTTCTTGACTAGTTCGTAGAAACGAACCATGCATCATCGCTTAAGCAACCAGTTGAACTTGGTTGACTATTTGCAAAAGCGAACACCAGCTCGCAGGTGCGAGATCTAGGAATCAATTTCTAGCAGGTTCAGCTCATTTTCTAATTTTGTGCATCAATTTTCTTCCTAACAACAAACACCTGAAATAAAAATAAAAACTCAAAGGATAATTAGCCTCTTTCTCTACTTTATTACCTCAAAATAACAAGAAAAGAACCGCGAATGAGTGCAAATCCACAACTCATCAACACCTCCAACTTAAAACTTTGCTTGTCCTCAAGGAAAACAAAATCCAAAAACATAAGAGGCACACAATTTAAGCACAATACTCTTCTACTTTAGCTAAAGGCCTGGTCATGACTTTGGTTGGATCTAATAATAAGAATCCTCAAAAAATGACTCACAATTACTAGTAAACTAACAACTTCCCTTGAGTCAAATTTCGGAATATATCAACTTCACCAATTCATCCTAGTATTCATGCTCTCACACGAAAAGACATATCCTAAAAAACACACACAATTATTCACAATACAAGGGACATCAATGCAAACACTCACAACAAATCATCTCATTTATAGAAGTGCCACACCATAGGCTTGTCCATATTTTCAAACAACACTGACTGACCTTCATTCGGTTGGAGATCTCAAAGGACTTTGTTAAGCTTGCAATATAGGCTTAGGGAAGGTTAAGATCGCATTTAGGTACAAGTGACTACCCCCTCCTTGAACACTACACAACAACTTTTCAATCAACAATTTTCCACTTTTTCTTCATTTTTCAACTCAATGCATACTTCACATAATTTTCTTATTTTTCCCTTTGTACTCTCATTCTAGATTCCCCACATGCAACCATTTTAAACTTTTGGAGGACTCCAGACTCATTTGTTCAAAAAATTTCATTCTTTTTCACCACTTTTCTTTCTTTGAAATTTTTTCCTCCATGCTTAGACACTCCTTTTTTCCGTTTTTTATATCAAGCACTCATGTGGTAAGCATCCATCTATAATCTTTCCATAACACCCCTAACTTAGGCTTTTTGCCGCAACTTTCACCATTCTCAAGTTCAAGGAGGGAATGGTTTAAAAGAAGGTTACTTTTCAAAAAGGATAAGGCTTGTAATGCGGTTGTCAATAAAAAGAATAAGACTCAAAGAGGATAAGTAAGGATATGTTTAGTGCAAATATGAGACCTTTAGGCTAAGTGGATTTCAAGGACAATCAAAGAAAGCCTAAAATAATCTCTCCAACCAAACTCCATCAAAATCAATACTTCAAGACTAACCAGGGAAGTTCTAGTAAACACAAGGCATTATTTACAAAAACTCACCACACATAGCATGAACACTATTCAACAAGAATAAATTAGGGCTTCCTAGTCAAGAAAAAAAGAGTTATTTTTCACATGACCACATCGTATATTGGAGTCGCAAAAAAAGTCACAACATTGTCACAAGTCATCCATTTTCACAAAAAAATTGGAGGGGTGCTCATTCCACTAGTCACAAGGCTTGACTAAATCTATTAGTACAAAAAAAGTCACAACCTCACATCAAGTCTCCACCAAGCCAACAACACTCAACAAAATGACGATTTTCCCTTACAAATGACATCACATGATTTACCATTGGGCAAATTCAAGCCTTTTCATTGAGAATTCACAAGGGCCTCCAAACTCACAAGCTACGGGTACTCAGACTTCCCCTGCTTCAAGGCATACAAGATGAAATACTACCATCACAATTTATTTCTTCAACAAGAAATTAACAAAAAGATGCTACTATATAAAATAAAAACCTAATAACAAAATCAACCCACAAAATAAAAGAAAACATCTAAAAATCAATCCAAAATATCAATCAAAGCAAGATAAAACAACCCAAAGGGAATCACCCCCAACTAAAAATGATGTTGTGTCCTCATAGCACAACTATGAAACTCAAAAAAAGCATGTGAAGGGCTTTCTGGGCTGCCTCAATTTTCTCCATCAGTATCAGTGGCCTCACTATCCTCATCTCCACCATCATTGCTCCATGTATCGGGCTCATCTCCATCTCCATCGGGCCTAGAAATCTGGGGTGGCTCAGTCGCCTTCAAAACTTTCCAAAGGCATTTTACCCGTTTCCACATCTGTGTAAAGAACTTGTCTCTACTCTTCTCCCGTTTCTTCATCTTACTGTGTATGATGCTTAACTCACCATGTGACTTAGCCAAACTGGCGTAGGCCTTCTCCAAATTTATAAGTTGTGCTTTTTGCTTCCTTTGATTTTCAAGTAGGCACCAAACTTACTTTGAAGCATATAGGATATGGCCGAGAAGTCGACTCACCCGGACCTTAAGGTAACCTCGTCACTATCTCTTTAACAATACATGACTCACTTTCCAATGACTCAAAAGGGACAACAACCGGAGGTGCAGGAGAATCATCATCCACATGAATGGACTTTCTGGAGTCAACCTTCCTCTTCTTGCTTTTTACCACCATTCCCTCACCGCACATCTTAAGTGGAAAGATTGGATTGTTGGGGTGCATCAATGTTTCACCCGAAAGCACCTCCACTTCAGCCCGGTTACATAGCTTCATGATAAAAGAAGGAACAACAAGGGATAAGATGTCATGCATTTTGAATTCCCAAAACTCATTCACGATCAAATGTCTTATATTCAATTGGACAGCATCAAGTACACACATGCCACTATTTGTGCCTGCAACACTCGAAAATATTGCTAATGTTACCTCTTGGGGAGATGCGGTTGCATACAATCACCATCCATGTCCTTTCTTTAGGTGGTAAATCTTAACATAGTATCATGTCCTTTGTGATGTCCCATGGAACATTTCTAATTAGACAAATCTTTGAAGCTAGCCAAGCACATGACTCACAATCCTTGGTCATGAAAGCCTTAATATCATGGTCGTGCTGCCCATTTATGGCATTGATTGCCTCCAGACCATAGTTGATAACCTTGTCTCAAATGGTGATCAACCTTGAATTTATGCCCGTCTCCATGAAGTTGGCATAAAATTTCCTCATCCATTGTTCATTTGCCTTGCAAGGTTTAACTGCAAAGCATATCCAACCAGATGCTATCTACCTTTGGTAAAATTGAGAGGAATTTCCTCAACTTTTTCAAGTGATATGCCTCTCTCCAGAAAGCTTCATCTTTATCAAATAAGTTGTCACGCCCCGTGCCTATACCCTGGGTAGGAGTGGCACTCGAGAACCATTGTTGTCCCCAAGCGAACCCTTGGCCTGGCTTAAATCTTAGCGGAAGACTTACTTATAATAAAAGCACTTTAAAAGCAAACTGTAACTCAAAGATAACTTAGAATGTTTTATAAATAAACATTCAAGTACCCAAAGTGGCAACTCAAGTATTTAAACATTAAATATTGAAAATGGAAAAGACTCATGAACTAACAATATCTAACTGTCTATGAAGCCTCTAACAACTGAGATGGACGTTGGGACAAGACCCACGACATCCTAATAAACTAAAATGATAAAGCAAATAAAAAGGTGATCCTCTAGAAGCAAGGAGGCTCACCAACAACTTTGAAGCTCAACTAGATTAACGAAGTGCTGGATGTTGATCCTGGTTACCCGTATCTGCATCATTAAATGATGCAGACCAAATGGCATCAGTACATTGAATGTACGAGCATGCAAGGAGAATTCTAAAACAAGACATAAGCTTGAAAGGGAACTGAAGGAACTTACCTGGTCTCAACTCAACTCAACTCATTTCAATATAAAGCAGTAAAATAAATGCAATATAAAGAAAAGCTTTAAAATATGTAGATAACAACTTAGTGTATTGAAAAATACAACAATAAATAGTTTTGTATATGAAAATACAAAGTAACTCTTTGTATATAAGAATACAAAATATCTCTGGGGGAGTTTTTCTAACTGACAACCATCACTATGAGCTATGACATGATACAGCATCTCGCCTCATGCTGCCAGGGCTGTCCTATACCTTGCCGCGGGTATAGAACCTAACTACTAAGTGTATCCACTAGTCCTCATACCAGTGCTCAATACTACTACCAAAATGCAACTAGCTCATATGTTTAGAAACATAACTCTTTCTATGGTTTGAGATTATTACTCAAAAACTAGCTCAAAGGCTCTCTTAGAAATCGGTGTTTCCTCTCTTGTTTAAATATGAAAACATTTACTCTTTGAGAATACTTAGTTCCCATATAATCTTTTGAAGAAAATGAACTTCACTCTTAATCTTAGTCAATTCAATGCTCAAGTCTTAAAACAAGTTTAAAACATTTGTAAAAGACTTTTGGAAATGACTATAAGAACTCTCTAGACTTGGCTCTTAACTTTCCTTGAATTTGAATTTATGGATTCAAGGTTATGATTCATGTTTATGGATGATCTCATGATGTTTAGATGTACCTTAGAGTGTAGAAATCAACTAGAAAGCATAGGTACGATTCGAGGGAACTCAAACAGAAAGAAGTGGGAAAGGGTAAAGGACCTGGCGACCCTAGCGTACTGAGTTGCGCAGGGTGCTAGAGCCTGGACTACAGAAGACTGGATGGGGTGCACTCAGTGGCACGGCGCCCCAGAGCCAAAACCACAGACCCCTCTTGCTGGCGCACTCAGTGGCGCAGTGCGCCAGACCCCTGCCCAGAAAACCGATGAATTTTCTTAAACATTTTCTAACCCTAATTCACCTTGAATCGAATGGTTTCTTCCCCAATCACTTAGATTTGAATACCCAACAATAGTATACAAGAATCTACTCAAAAACAACATTAAAACTCATGTGATTATCTCAAGAACACATCAAAATCTCAACAATCAACATAATGAAAGAAACTTCAACAAAACCCATCAAGAACTCAAATTATTTACTTTCAAGAACGTAATTTTGCTGAATTAAATAATGATTTGTGCATGGGTGAACGAACCCAACGCTTTGTGAACTCACATACCTCATTAGGGATTAACCCTTGGTGAAATTTGCAACGAAACCTCAAGAACTTGACGAAATCGTGACCTTTCTCCTCTTTTCTCTTCTTGAACTCTTTTCTAAAATCCCTAGCGTGAATTGTAATTGCGTAAACCGAATCAATTCATTTTAGACCCCTAATTTATTACTAAAACCGAAATAAATCTAATAGGGTTAGAAAAAGACCAACATACCCCTCTTAAATCGGGGTAACTTTCCTTAAATGGACAGCCCGACTTCAAATGGCATATCTCCCTCATACGAGCTCGAAAGTTAGCAAACTCAGTGGCATTGGAAAGAGGATTCCAAGACCTTTCATTTGGTATCTTTTGGCCACCTAACACATCATGTACTGAAAGTTATGGTCGTTTGAAGTTGACCCCATAACATAACTTGCCAAAATTTCCAAATTTACTCTTTCCCAAAATAGTTCTTTCTTATTCTAGTTCTTTCTAAGGCGGAATGTTACAATATCTCCCCCTTGTGAACATTCATCCTTGAATGAGATCACTCTAAGTAGATGAAGAGTGTAACATCTAACATTCAGTTCAAACATCCAACAAGCAAATCTAACAAATTCAGTATATCAATTAAAAAGTACTAAGAAGAGAATTAGTACATTGATCTGGAATTTCTCTGGACTCAAAGATATACGGATATCTCTTCTTCATATCTTCCTCAGCTTCCCAAGTAGCTTCCTCAATAAACTAATTTCTCCATAATACCTTGACTGATGCTACCTCCTTGGTTCTCAACTTGCAAACCCAGCGGTCTAAACTCTGAATAGGAATCTCCTAATAAGATAAGATATCCTTAATACCAATATTTTCAGTCGGTATAATCAGTGAAGGATCGCCCATACACTTCTTCAACATGGAAATGTGAAACACTGGATGAACTGATGCTAACTCTTGCAGTAGCTCTAACTCATGAGCACATTACCAATCCTTTTGGATATTCTAAAAGGACCAATATACCAGGGACTAATCTTCCCCTTTTTACAAAATATCATAACACTCAATAACTAGATCATTAGGAAACTAAAACTTAACTAATTGAGTTCTACAATCAACTGAGGAATAACAAGCATGAAGCCAATCCATACCTAGAATGACATCAAAATCTACCCTATCTAACTAACCTAAGTCAGCCATGGTGTCCTTGTGATTGACGGAAATGGTATAACCATGATAAACTCTCTCAGCTAGAATAGATTCACCAACAAGCATAGAAACACTGAAGGGCTCAAGAAGTTTCTCAGGAAGAACATCAAAATTCATCACAACATAAGGAGTCACAAAAAATGACTCGCTCTTGGATTGTAACACCAAGGAAAAACTAGTAGGCTAAACTAGAACTTGACGTGAGGGTTACAGTTGTAGATATGGCTTTTCGTACTTAAAATGAAGGATTGAGGGTTAGAACGTCAAGGTACAACTCCTCAAGGACCAACCAAAGGTCCTTGAGGAGGACCCTAGCAAATTTCCCAAGAGAGGTTGCCCAAGGTTATGCACCCACGGAGGGACTCACTCCCCGTAGGAGGGTCCACGCCTTGTGGGTCAAGGCCCCAACAACACTGCCTCAGAACCCCATCCATGTTTGAACAGCATGGACCATGGGTGGACCCACGGCCCATGGGCGTGGTCTCGTGGGTGAGGTAGTAGGCAAGTTTGAAACGGTTAAGTTGGGGGCTAAGGGGTCTTTCCATAATTAATTAGTTATTAAGTGGTGTAGTTTTATTAGAGTTTAGGCCACTTTTATAAAGATTTTAGACAGTTAATTAAGTGATTCCCAAAATCATTATTTCAATTCACCTAAAAGAAACCCAATTCCCTCCAAGAAATTCTCTCTCTAGAAAGAAGAAGAAGAAGAAGAAGAAGAAGAGGAGGAGGATGGGGAGGATGGGGAGGAGGGGGAGGAGGGG
>NW_006239560.1:171076-185104 GCF_000226075.1 Solanum tuberosum
GAGAAGGAGAAGGAGAAGGAGAAGAAGAAGAAGAAGAAGAAGAAGATGAGAAGGACGAGGAGGAGGAGAGGGAGGAGTGGGGGAGGAGGGGGATGAGGAGGAGGAGGAAGAGGAGTAGGAGGAGGAGGGGGAGAAGAAGAAGAAGAAGATGATGAGGAGGAGGAGGAGGGCCAAGCTAGGTCAAATTCCTCCATTGTTTCAAGATTTCTAGGATTTCTAATCAAGGTATGATGGCCTATTCATTCATGGACTCCTTCCATCCATGAAACCCCCATGTTTCCCCCAATTGTGAAGATGAACCCCAATTCTAGTTAGGGTTTTTTCCTACATTGTGGGTATTGTTGTATGTTGATCCAATTGAGTGGATATTGGTTGTTTATGATTGTTCATGATGAAATTACATGTTTTCAGTATTATTATACATGTTTTTTTTTATTAATGTAAGATTCTAAGGTGAAATTGATATAGTTTGGTTTTATGCCATGAAAAAGGAAATTGAGGGTTAGATGTGACCTTCTAAGATTGATGAATTGCTTGAGATTAAAACACCTAGATATTAATTACTTAAAAGCAAAGTTTGTAGACGTGAATTGATGAGATTAGGCTTGTATGATGAATCATAATTAGTAGTGTTGAGATTGAGTTAATATGATGATATATGACTAGAATTGCTTAAGAATGAAGCATGTGGTTGGATTATTTTGAGATTTAGTTACATATGATGACCATGTGAGGTATTTCTTGAGAATAAGGCTTGTAGTATGAGTGTGATTTCTAAAGCCTAGAGGGTAAAAGCTAATATGAATGATGATTGTTAAGGCTTTGAGAGTGAAGCTACTATGTATGTTGAATTGCATATGGTATGATTGTGCAAGGACTTTACCCACATGACCTATATTATGAATATATGATATTATGCATGAAGTGACTTGATTACTTGAATTGTGATATATCCTTGTCTAATGTAGTCATTTTAGATGTGTTGACTTGATATGAGCTTTGGTCCTTGAAAGGGCAAGTTATGATACTATGCATTTTTTTATAAATGTTATGTACATGCTTTAAGAACACTTTGAGAATAAAGTGAATATGCTCATGATCTAGTTGTTGCGTTGTTGAAAGGTTATTCTCATATACACACATATGTATGATTATGATAATTTTGTTGTGACGATTGAAAGGCTATTCTCATGAACACATAATGAACATAATGTGAAAGGTTTTCTCATATAATGGAGGTTCTAGGTTGAAAGGTAATTCTCACCTAATTGAATCTAATGTTACATGTAGATATGGACGGTGAAAGGTTATTCTCACGCATGATCTAATGAGCTATCCTAATGAAACAAGTTAGGACTTAATAAGTACTCCATGGGAATTATGCTTAGCACCGAGTGGATATTGAATATGAGATGGAAGCTTTCCCGTTAAGTAAGGTCGGGTTTCTCGAAGTAATCTCATGAGATGGAAGCTCCCTCGTTAAGCAAAGTTGGGTTTCTAGTAACAATCTCCTTATCCAATAAACTATGTGCCTCCGTAGGTTATTTAGCTATTGGATCCACATAAAGGCTAACACATGATGGTCTTACATTTGGCAAGTAGGACAACCCTTTTCGGTGTGGGTAACACTAGATTCCATGTAAGCTCACATGGTCTATGTCGGTTAAGGCTAATTCCCACAAGGTCAAGTCTAGTATGAACTATGGCTACTCAACAAGTTTTACTTAGTATGGGTGAGAATATGGGATCTTATTCATGCATTGCACATATATACTTTGAGGGTAATTGTGGTATGTTACTTTTATGTTATGATGATTTATGTAATCAATATGCTTATGATGTGTGCTTAACTTGGATTGTTGCTATAAGTTGCTTTCCTTAATATGTTTGACTAAAGGTGAATGTTTCGTTGTCTATGAGAAATAATCTAAGGATAATATGAATGAGGACCTAAACTGACTTGCTTAGCATGGGTGGGATTATGGGGTCTTGTCAATGCATTGCACAAGCTTGCCTTGAGGTGACTTATGAACTGTTCCTCTTATGTCATGCTGAACTATATGCATTGACTATGCCTATGACTATGATGTATTTCCCATGCTCACAAGTTATGATTATTGTCTACCCTAATATACCCTATGTCTTATGATGATGTATCTTTTACTTATGACTTATATTCTTATCTCTTATCATTATGGTATATGTTTTATGTTGACTAATTCCTCTTATATGCTTATGTTGATGATTTATGTTAGCCATCATATTTAGTACATTACTGTACTAACGCATACTTTTGCATACATTCTTATCATCAAATGTAGGGTCTGGCGATATTGACTTCCATCCTCGTGGCTAGGTTCATAGTAGATCAAGAAGAGAAGTTATGGTGAGTCCTCATAGAATTTTAGGGTTTGACCACTATGTCATTTATATTTCATTTTATGTTTAGAGCTATTGTATGGGCTGTGTTCCAAAGGCTTTCATGTATTAGATAGTTTGAGACAATGTTAAAGACTTCCGCTTCGTTTTATGAGACTTCGACTGTGTTGAAAAATGTTTTAAATTTCCATACTTTTCTATTTTCTTATGTTATGATATGCTAAGTGGCTTACATTGAGCCTTTTGGGGTTCTATGTGCCATGTTACATCTAAGGGGTACCCTTGGGTCGTGACATGGATATAGCAAAACATAAACATCAAAATTAAAGACTCTGATCATACGAGTGACAACATCTGGCGAATCCTCTTGCTTTTGGCGACTAGTAATAAATAGCATACAGACAGTTCACTCCTCTGTCTTCCCCTGAATTAGGTCCTCTAGATGCAGCTGATGGAGCAACTGAAGAAGATCGGGCTATGTTGCCCCATTACCATTACATTGTCTGTTCTTAGGGCACTCTTTCATGAAATGACCATTCTAACCACACTTGAAGCAACTAGTGGAGCCATCATGACACACTCCTGAGTGGGTCCTACCAAACTTAGCACATGCAGGAGTCTCATTACCTCTTTGTGCCACACTACCTTGAGACTGCGCAGGTCTAGCTCTGAAATTTTGCAAACTCTGATTGTTGAACTCACCTTTGTTCCTTAGTGAAGGTGCACTAGCAGATGATGGAGCAAGTCCCTTTTGCTTATGTTGGAAAGAATATTGGTTCACATTACTCTTTTACTGCCCAGACTCATTTCCTGATGTCTTAGCGTTCTTGTTTCTAAGCTCTTCTCTGTCCCTAAGCTTGTCATCCTCAACCTACTGCACGTGGATCATCAGCCTTGCTATGTCTGTATCTCTTATCAGCATTGCTGCATTGTCCTCCTTACTTGACAGACGAGACAACCCAGCAACAAACAGACTCATCCTACTCCTCATGCCAGCAACCATCTCTGAAGCATAGCCGGAAAGTTGGGTGAACTTAAGACTATACTCATGAACACTCATAGATTCCTGCTTAAGAGTGAGGAATTCTAACCACATTTGAAGCAACTAGTGGAGACATCATGACACACTCCTGAGTGGGTCCTACCAAACTTAGCACATGCAGGAGTCTCATTACCTCTTTGTGCCACACTACCTTGAGACTGCGTAGGTCTAGCTCTGAAATTTTGCAAACTCTGATTGTTGAACTCACCTTTGTTCCTTAGTGAAAGTGCACTAGCAGATGATGGAGCAAGTCCCTTTTGCTTATGTTGGAAAGATTATTGGTTCACATTACTCTTTTGCTGCCCAGACTCATTTCCTGATGTCTTAGCGTTCTTGTTTCTAAACTCTTCTCTGTCCCTAAGCTTGTCATCCCTCAACCTACTGCACGTGGATCATCAGCCTTGCTATGTCTGTATCTCTTATCAGCATTGCTGCATTGTCCTCCTACTTGACAGACGAGACAACCCAGCAACAAACAGACTCATCCTACTCCTCATGCCAGCAACCATCTCTGAAGCATAGCCGGAAAGTTGGGTGAACTTAAGACTATACTCATGAACACTCATAGATTCCTGCTTAAGAGGAGGAATTCTCATACCTTTCCTTTTCTTAGTTCACAGGGAAAGAAATGCCCCATGAAAGCACTTTCAAACACAGCCCAGCTCAAAATCGATGCACCCTCAGCTCTACCCTTCTTTCATTGGTCAAATTAGATCCTAGCAACACTCTTCAGTTGGTATGCAGCTAGTTCCACTCACTCAGCATCAGCAACATGCATAACCTCAAACATTTTCTACATTTCCTTTACAAAGTTTCCCGGATCCTCAGTGACATTTGAACCAGAGAAGCTTGGAGGATTCATCCTTAAGAACTCATGGATCCTAAAAGTATAAGCCACTTCCTGTCGATTCTCTCTGTGTTCAACTTGATTGGTCACAGCTTGACTCAACATCCAAATAGCTTCCCGCAACTCACCATTAGGTGACCTCTCCTTGGGGTTGCACTTCCGGTGCATTAGGTACCCCTTGTACCTCGACATTTCTCCTAGCAGGACGACCTCGGACAGCTCTTCGTAGAGGCATGGTCTAAAAGATACGCGCAAGCACGAATTAGAAGAAACTTTTTAGATATAAACTCTATCGCACGAAATGAGTATGAAATAAGTGAGATAGTTCCTAAATGTCACAGCCTCCTAATTATAGATGTGGCGCGTTCCACACTGATAACTAGGATTCTATAGACACAACTTCATAGACTCACTAGGACTCTTGAACTCTGTGCTCTGATACCAAATTTGTCACACCCCGGGCCTATACCCTGGGCAGGACAGGCACTCGAGAACCATTATTGGCCCTAAGAGAACCCTTAGCCTGGCTTAACTCTTAGTGGAAGACATACTTATAATAAAATCACTTTAAAAGTAAACTATATCTCAAAGATAACTTAAAATATTTTAAATAAACATTCAACTAGCCAAAGTGGCAACTCAAGTCTTTAAACATTAATACTGAAAATAGAAAAGACACATGAGATAACAATATCTAACTGTCTATAAAGCCTCTAACAACTTATATGGATGTTAGGATAAGACCCACGACATCCTAATAAACTAAAATGAGAAAGAAAATAAAGAGGAGATCCTCTGGAAGCAAGGAGGCTCACTAACGAATCTGAAGCTGAATTGGATCAACGAAGCGTTAAATGTTGATCCTGGTTATCTGTATCTGTATCATAAAATGATATAGGCTAAATGGCGGCAGTACATTGAATGTACGAGCATGCGAGGGGAATTCTAAAACAAGACATAAGCTTGAAAGGGAACTGAAAGAACTTACCTGGTCTCAACTCAACTCAACTCATTTCAATATAAAATAGTAATATAAATGCAATTTAAAGAAAAGCTTTAAAATATGTAGATAACAACTCAGTGTATTGAAAAATACAACAATAACTTTGTTTGTATATGAAAATACAAGTAACTATGTGTATATAAGAATACAAAATATCTCTGTGGGAGTATCTCTAACCGACAACCATTACTATGAGCTATGTGATGATACATCGTCTTCCCTCACGCTTCCAGGGTCGTCATATACCTTGCCGGGGGTATAGAACCTAACTACTAAGTGGATCCATTAGTCTATGCTAAAAGCATTAAGGAATCGTCTAAAAAGTATGACCCTTTTCTAGCCATGTTGGCTACATGGTTTATGGAGACTTTGAATTATCCGAACTCAAACAATTACCCATATTGGTGCTAAATACTACTCCCAAAATGTGACTAGCTCATATGTTTAAAAATATAACTCTTTCTGTGGTTTGAGATTATTCCTCAAAAACTAGATCAAAGGCTCTCTTGGAAATCGGTGTTTCCTCTCTTGTTTAAATGTGAAAACATTTACTCTTTGCGAATACTTAATTTCCATATATTCTTTTAAAGAAAATTAACTTCACTCTTACTCTTACTCAACTCGACGCACAAGTCATAGAACAAGTTTAAAACATTTGAAAATGACTTTTGAAAATGACTCTAAGAACTGTAACACCCCAAACTCAAGGGGCGCAACTGGCTCCTAATACCAGAACTCAGGCCCGAGCCGACCCTGCTGAACCATTTGCTACTAGCGCATTGCTGCCACAAATAATCAAGAAAACAAGCAAGTATATCTCGGCTTAAAATTAAGACCTCAGCCGGCAAGGCCCCTGTTAAAAGATCTATAAAAGAAACAGCTACTCTTAAGAGTTCATATCAAGAAATAGCCAACTAGCACAGAAGTCCTGATTGGACCGTCGAGGCCACCATGATCTCTATAGCGAAACTGAAAGCAGGTATATATCAATACAATACATCAAACAGCTAACAAGCATCAGCAAACCAACAAACTAGGCCAGCATGGCTGTAACGTAGTTGTGCACCACACACACTAGTCTGCAAGCCTCTAAGAGTAGTAAAGATTGACGGGACAGAGACCGAGCCTACCCATTAAAATATATACAACAAAAGCTAACAAACCTCCCAACTCTAGTAGCTCCGGAGGAAAGGGTCTAGCCAACTAGATAGAAGCCAATCATGTTGCTAAGGAGGTCTACGGGGTCGTTTGTCAGGTCCTGCATACATGAATGCAGTGCCCCAAGGCAATGGGGCGTAAGTACAAAATAATGTACAGAGTGTGAAAGGCTATAGACTAAATGAGCAAGTATCATAATATACCAAAGGCAATCAGGTAAGGAAATCAAATTCAGATAAGCATACTAACCCACTACTGAATCTAAAAAAAATACAATACTGATCAAGCAGCAACCTAACCAAGCCCCCATAAGATCGGTAGGTACAAACAACATACCACCTACCTACGCCTCCATAAGCCCAGAAGGTGCCAAATCAATATACCTAACCCTATCGGTAGCACCTTGTGTTTGTAAGAAGTCACATAGCCCTTTTTGGCAACGATATTGCCCCATAGGCAGTGCATAGCCCTCGTAGGCAACATCATAGCTCTGTGGGCTGCACGTAGCCCTCTTTTGCATCACATAGCCATGTAGGCAACACATACCCCTCTTTGGCGTCAAAATAACCTCGTAGGCAACACATAACACTCTTTGGCATCAATATATCCCCGTGGGCAACACATAGCCCTCTTAGGCAATAACATAGTCCTATTAGACAACAACATATCCCCCATAGGCAGTTCATAGCTCAACAGCTAACCGCAATAGCCCCAAGGGCAACAACAAACAATTGAATAAGCTAAAGGCGAGCAATTTAGCTATAAATAATATATATATATAGTTTCCAAGTCGTTCCTAACTGAGGGTCGTTCTTAACATATTATGAGTCCCTATAATGAGGGTTTATAGCCACTCAATCAACAAACCATTCACAATTACGTCTACAAGATCACCAACATTAACTACCCTACTATATCACTCCCAAGCTCTAAGGAGACATGCCGAACGAAGGGAATAACCTTAACATACCTTTTCCTTTATAATTTATGCAGAAAATACCTCTGTCCGCACCACTACAACACTAAAAAAAGGTAAAATCAATAAGTAATTAAGGACAAGAATTACTACGACAATCGATACGGATTCCTATCGTAAATTACCATCCAAGACCTAAGGTATCCATAAACAAATAAAAGATGGTTCCTAACTTTGTTTACACGCCCAAAACACTTGAATAAAATCAAACCACTGAAAAAACCTGCAGCCACAACCTCCACGGAGCTACACCGGTCAATTCACCATGAAAACTATACCAAAACAACGAGTTGGCGAAATAGGGAAATTTTTTATGAGCTAAGAAGAGATCATGAACACACAACGATGATTTGAGAAGAATTTCTCTGGTTTTCGTGGGTTCCTTACGAGTTTGAATGAAGAAAAAAGAAGATGATGATATCTTATAGGCTTCCACCGACCTAGAGGACCCACCTCACGTGCCTGCTTGTGCAGTCTCGCGAAAACGCAAATATCTCTCTATTCTGAAGTCGTATGAACAAAATGTTTGATGTGTTATAAACTAGACTCATAGACCTTTGATTTAATGGATCGTGGGCCCCATAAATATTTATAGATTGGGATAAAACCTCCAAGACATTAGACATAAATTTAAGAAAAATCTTTAAAAAGGAACTTACGATAACTTTTGCCAACTTTTATTTTGCGACTTACCTTAATTCAAAACTTGAGGTACAACCCTTGAACACTTAAAATATGGCATACCACATCATTCTTAATGTATTACTCACCCTCTTTGTCTTTCCAGTAAAGTATGAGTTAATTTAAACGTTTTGAAAAGTCGAGGTGTTACATCCTTCCCTCCTTAGAAACATTCGTCCTCGAATGAAAAATTTGAGTCACACGGTTATGTCCTTAGGAGTTTCCAATGTATAGGTAAAGTATCCTTTGTAAATGTTACTAGCCATAACCTAAAACGCAAAAATTCTAACCTAGGCGTCTGACAGGATGGCATAAATAGCTAAACATTATAGCTCTGCAATAATAGTGCAAGCAAAAATACAATGACAACAACCATAATAATAAGCAATAATATAAAACATTAGATAGGTATCTTACCTTACTTCACTAATATAAATTGATATGCTATTACCCTGGGGTATAAAACAAGTGTGGATATTTGGACCTCATGATATCCTCAGCTTCCCAGGCCACCTCTTATCTATTCTTGTTTCTCCACAATACTTTAACCGAAGCCACCTTCTTGGTCCTCAATTTACGGACCTGTCGATCTAATATGGCAACTGGAGTTTCCTCGTAGGACAAATCCTCTGTGATCTGAACATCCTCAACTAGGACAACCCGATAAGGGTCTCCTACGCACTTTCGTAGCATCAATACATGGAAAATTGGATGAACAAATTCTAGCCCTGAAGGCAATTCTAACTCATAAGCCACTTGTCCTACCCTCTGAAGGATTCGGTATGGCCCAATGAATCTTAGACTAAGCTTGCCTTTCTTACCAAATCTCATACCACCTTTCATAGGCGAGACTTTTAAGAATACCCAGTCATCGACACAAAAATCTAAGTCCCTTCATCGCACATCTGAGTATGACTTCTGTCGGCTTTGAGCTGTTAGCAACCTTTCCCGAATGAGCTTAACCTGCTCCACTGTTTGATGTACTAGGTCAGGTCCAATCAACCCTGATTCACCTACCTCGAACCATCCAATGGGGGATCTACATTTTCGCCCATACAAAGCCTCATAAGGTGTCATCCCGATGCTAGAATGATAACTATTATTGTATGCGAACTCAATAAGAGGTAAGTGGTCATCCCAACTTCCATTAAAGTCCAGCATGCATGCTCGTAGCATGTCTTCAAGTGTTAAAATGGTGCGTTCAGCTTGCCATTTGTCTAAGGGTGAAAGGCGGTACTGATATTAACTTGCGTCCCTAATCCTTTCTGGAAAGACTTCCAGAAGTTAGCGGTAAATTGTGCTCCTCTATCCGAGATAATAGATATTGGGACGCCATGCAACCTAACAATCTCTCAAATGTAAAGCCCTGCATAATCTTCAGCTGTGAAAGTAGTCTTGACTGGTAAGAAATAGGCTGCTTTTGTTAGTCTGTCAACAATTACCCAAATAGAGTCAAACTTACGATGTGATCGAGGTAACCCTATAACAAAATCCATATTAATTATTTCCCACTTCCACAAAGGAATGGCTATCACCTGCACTAGCCCAGCGGGCTTTTGGTGCTTAACCTTCACCTGTTGGCAGTTAGGACATTATGCCACAAACTCAGCAACGTCCTTCTTCATCCCGTGCCACCAATAGATCTCGTTAATATCATGGTACATCTTCTTCGAACTAGGGTGAATAGAATAACGGGAATGATGTGCCTTTTCCATAATCTAATGTCGAAGCCCTACAATATTTGGAACACACAATCGACCACTATATCTGAGGGCTCCGTCTTCTGCTATATCAAATGCTAAAGACTGTTGATCCTGAGCCTTGACTCTGAGCTGCTCTAAGCTAGGATCCTCCTGTTGCCGTGATTTTACCTCCATAACTAAAGATGATACAGTTGTGTCCTGAATTCTGATCCCATTATCATCTGCCTCTAATAATCTGACTCTCAAGCTAGCTAACTGATGAATCTCTCGTGCTAGCTCACGCTTCTCAACACCTAAATAGGATAAACTACTCATAGATCTTCGACCGAGGGCATCGGCTACCATATTCACCTTTCATGGATGATATAAAATATCCACGTCGTAGTCTTTCAGTAACTCAAGCCATCGACGCTGACGCAGATTTAATTCCTTTTGTCTAAAGATATATTGAAGGCTTTTATGATCTGTGAAGATGTCAACATGAACGCCATACAAATATAGTGTCTCCAGATCTTTAATGCATGCACAACTGCAGCCAACTCTAAATAGTGGGTTGGATAGTTCTTCTCATGCTTCCTCAACTGCCTTGAAGCATATGCGATAACCTTACCATGTTGCATTAGAACACATCCCAACCCAACACCAGAAGCATCATAGTACACCGCATAGCCTTCTGAACCCTCTGGCAATGCTAGAACTGGTGTTGATGTCAACCTGTCCTTCAGCTCCTGGAAACTATGCTCGCAAGCCTCAGTCCACTGGAACTTAGCTGCTTTTTTAGTCAGCTTTGTTAATGGTGCTGAAAGTGAAGAAAACCCCTCTACAAACCTTTTGTAGTACCCAGCTAACCCTAAGAAACTACGAACCTCAGTTGGAGTCATAGGTATGGGCCAAATTTTTACGACCTCAATATTTTGTGTATCAACTGCAATGCCTGCATCTGATACATTATGGCCTAAGAAAGCTACAAAGTTTAACCAGAACTCACACTTAGAAAGCTTTGCATAAAGTTCTCGGTCTCGAAGAACCTGAAAGACTGCTCGTAAATGATTTGCATGCTCAGCTTTTGAATGTGAATACACCAAAATATCATCAATAAATACAATAAAAAACAAGTCTAGATACGGACTGAATATACTACTCATCAGGTCCATGAACACTGCTGGGGCATTAGTTAATCCAAAAGACATTACCAAGAACTCAAAGTGCCCATATCTGGTTCTAAAAGATGTCTTTGGAATGTATTTCTCCTGAACTCGTATCTGGTGGTACCATAATATTAAATCAATCTTTGAGAAGCACTCAGCACCTTGTAACTGATCAAACAAGTCATCGATCCTCGGAAGGGGATACTTATTCTTTATAGTCACCTTATTCAGCTGTCAATAATTGATACACATTCTTAGTGAGCCATCTTTCTTCCTTACGAATAACACTGGCGCACCCCCATCGGTGAAGCACTAGGCCTGATAAAGCCTTTATCCAGCAAGTCTTTCAACTGATCCTTCAACTCCTTTAGCTCAGCAGGAGCCATTCTATAAGGAAGGATAGATATGGGTTGTGTACCTGGTAGCATATCGATAGCAAAATTAATTTCTCGTTCTGGAGGGATACCAGGGAGCACGTTTGGAAATACATCTAGAAACTCATTAACTACCGAAATAGACTGAAGAGTCGGTGGTTCTGCATCTATCTCATGAACGGGAACAAGATGATAAATACAACCCTTAGTAATCATCCTCCTCGCCTTAAGATAGGAAATAAACCTACCTTTTGGCGTTGTTGTATCGCCTTTCCATTCCAGAACTTCCTTTACTGGAAAATAGAATCTAACAATCTTTGTTCGATACTCAACATTAGCATACCAAGACGCTAACCAGTCCATACCCATAATGACGTCGAAATCGACCATCTCTAACTCTACCAGGTCTACAGAGGTCTAACGATCAATAATTTCTACCATGCAACTTCGATAGACTCTCCTAGCAATAATAGACTCACCAACTGGTGTAGATATAGTAAAGGGTTAATCTAATGACTCTGCTACTATACATAACTTCCCCATAATAAATAGGGTAACATAAGATAGAGTAGATTCAGGATCTATCAAAGCTTAAACACAATGAGAGCAAACAATTAATGCACCTGTCACAACATCTGGTGATGACTCTGAGACCTGTCGACCGGCTAGTGAATATGTACGGTTCTGGCCACTACTAGAACTAGATGCTCCCTCTATGCCTCCACCTCTGCCTCTACCTGCTGAAGTCTGGGGTCCACGCCCTATAGACTGTGCTAATGAGGAGGAACCTACTACTGACTCGGTCGACTGACCTATACCACCCTGACGTATAGTCGGGCAGTTCCTCCACCCACGCCCCTATTGTCTACAAGAATAACAACCTGTTGAACCCTGCATGTACCTCTCGAAATGCATCCTACCGCATGTAGTGCAACACAGTGGTTTTGTACTAGCCTAGCCTGAGCCTCTCTGCTGCTGAGAGCCTGATGCTCATGAACCCTCACCTGGGACTGATTGCCCCTGACGATCAAATCTACTACCTTGGAACTGATGTGGTAGAGGTCTAGGTGGCTTAATAGAATATCGAGGTCTGGGACCACTTTGAAAATCTCCATGTGAACCAGCGGGCCTATCCCTCTTCTGTGTCTCTCTCAATCGACCCTCTCACTCATATACTGTAGTTGTCGGCAATCCTCTATGCCTTGTGCAAAGGCTTGAATTCACGAGATATCCATATTATCATTTAGTGCAGCGGTAGAACAAGCATCTATATACTCTGAGTCAAGCCCTCCTACAAATCTACGCACCCGGTCATGCATCGTATCAACAAATGTTTGTGCATATCTCGCCAATGAATCAAATCTTAGCTCGTACTCTCGGACA
The DNA here is from genome assembly GCF_000226075.1 of Solanum tuberosum. Taxonomy (NCBI): domain Eukaryota; kingdom Viridiplantae; phylum Streptophyta; class Magnoliopsida; order Solanales; family Solanaceae; genus Solanum; species Solanum tuberosum. The sequence continues at coordinate 183,771 of NW_006239560.1, forward strand.
CTCATGCTGCCCTGTCGGAGGTTCAAAAACTGGTCCACCCGGCCATCCCTAATCTCTCGAGGTAAATAAGGATTAATGAAAGCTTCTGCAAAGCTATCCCAAGTGGGTAGAGATGTATCTTTTCCCCTAGATCTCTCCCAGCTTTCGTACCCAAATACTACAACATCACACGTCGAAATGCTGCTAACTCAACTGACTCAGTCGCTGAGGCATGACATAGACTCTGAAGATCCTATGAAGCTGATCAACAAAGTGTTTGAGGGTCCTCTCTGCAATCTGTCCCTGTAAACTATGAAGGATTCAAGGCAAGAAATTCATGAACTCTCAAACTTCTGGGCCCTTCAGAAGGTCCGGCAACATCTGGCGCAACTGGCTGGCGCTATGCAGCTACTAACTATGCTAACATACATACTGCACTTTTTAAATCCTGGTCAGATGGAATAGGAGGAACTAGATGTGGTACTGCTGGTGGAGTGGGGGGTCATGTAGTCCTCGGAAGCTCCTGAAGCGGTGGATAAGCTATAGGGGGCTGAGAAGATGTATCCTCCTGGGTCTCACAATGGGCTACCTCCACAATGGGCTACCTCCACCTGTGGTACCTTGCTAGTACCCTCGCTTGCAGCTGTATCTCGCCCCTAGCTAGTTGTGGTCTATTTGGTGTCAGCCATCTCTATCTGCATACAAATATCAATTATAAGCCAAAAACCTCAACCCTTTAGACACCAATCTTCAGCACGAGGTGAGCAAAAGAAGGATAGTAATTCTAACATGCCTGGTAGATTCTTGCTTATCGAATGTGGTTCACAACAAATTTATAAACAAGACTCTACTAGACACGGCCTTAAGACTCCCTAGGATACGACGTTACTCTGATACCAAGTTTGTCATGCCCTAAACTAAAGGAGTGCAACTGGCTCCTAATGCCAGAACTCAGGCCCGAGCCGACCCTACTGAACCATTCGCTACTAGCGCATGGCAACCACACACAATCAACAAAACAAACAAGTATATCTCGGCTTAAAATTAAACCCTCGGCCGGCAAGTCCCTTGTCACCAGATCTATAAAAGAAACAGCTACTCCCAAGAGTTCATATAAAGAAATAGCCAACTAGCACAGAAGACCTGATTGGACCGTCGAGGCCACCATGATTTCTATAGAGAAACTGAAAGCAGGTATATATCAATACAATACATCAAACAGCTAACAAGCATCAGCAAACCAACAAACTAGGCCAGCATGGTCGTAACGTAGTTGTACACCCCACACACTAGTCTGCAAGCCTCAAAGAGTAGTAAAGATTGGCGGGACAGGCCCCAGCCTACCCATAAAAATA
>NW_006239560.1:192095-195589 GCF_000226075.1 Solanum tuberosum
GGGCTAGCCAACCAGATAGAAGTCAATCCTGCTGTTGAGGAGGTTTACTGGGTCGTCTGTCGGGTCCTGCGTACATGACACAGCTCCCCTAGGCAATGGGGCATCAGTACAAAATAATGTACAGAGTAAGAAAGGCAATAGACTAAATGAGCAAGTATCATAATATACCAAAAGAAATCAGGTAATGAAATCAAATTTAGATAAGCATGCTAACCCACTATTGAATCTCAAAAAAAATACAATAATGATCAAACAGCAACCTAACCAAGCCCCCATAAGCTCGGTAGGTACAAACAACATACCACCTACCTATGCCCCCATAAGCCTAGAAGGTGCCAAATCAATCTACATAACCCTATCGATCGCCCCTTGTGTTTATAAGAAGTCACATAGCCCTTTTTGGAAACGATATTGCCCCGTAGGGAGCGCATAGCCCTATTAGGCAACATCATAGCTCTGTGGGTTGCACGTAGCCCTCTTTTGCATCACATAGCCCTGTAGGCAACACATAGCCCTCTTTGGCGTCAAAATAACCCCGTAGGCAATACATAACACTCTTTGGCATCAATATATCCATGTGGGCAACACATAGCCCTCTTAGGCAATAACATAGTCCTATTAGACAACATAATAGCCCCCATAGGCAGTTCATAGCTCAACAACTAACAACAATAGCCCCAAGGGCAACAACAAACAATTGAATAAGCTAAAGGCGAGTAATTTAGTTATAAATAATATATATATATAGTTTCCAAGTCGTTCCTAACTGAGGGTCATTCTTAACAGATTATGAGTCCCTATAATGAGGGTTTATAACAACTCAATCAGCCAACCATTCCTAATTACATCTACAAGATCACCAACATTAACTACCCTACTATATCACTCCCAAGCTCTAAGGAAACATGCCGAACAAAGGGAATAACCTTAACATACCTTTCCTTTATAATTTATGCTGAAAATACCTCTGTCTGCACCACTACAACACTAAGAAAAGGTAAAATCAATCAGTAATTAAGGACAAGAATTACTACGACAATCGATATGGATTCCTATTGTAAATTACTATCCAAGACCTAAGGTATGCATAAACTAATAAAAGGTGGTTCCTACCTCTCTTTACACGCCCAGCACACTTAAATAAAATCACACAACTGAAAAAACCCTACTACCACAACCTCCACGGAGCTACACCGTTCAATTCACCATGAAAACTTTACCAAAATGATGAGCTCGCGAAATAGGGCAATTTTTGATAAGGAGCCAAGAAGAGATCATGAACACACATGGATGATTTGAGGAGAATTTCTTTGATTTTTGTGGGTTCCTTACGAGTTTGAATGAAGAAAAAAGAAGAAGATGATATCTTATAAGCTTCCACCGACCTAGGGGACCCACCTCACGTGGCTTCTTGCGCAGTCTCGCGAAAATGCGAATATCATTCTATTCTGAAGTCGTATGAACAAACCGTTTGATGTGTTGGAAACTAGACTCCTAGACCTTTGATTTAATAGATTGTGGGCCCTATAAAACTGTGTATATTGGGAGATAATTTCCGAGACATTTGACCCAAATTTAAAATCTTTAAAAAGGAACTTACTGTAACGACCCGAGAGCACCCTCTAGTCGTTACCGACGTATTCGACCTCAAAGAGGTCTTGTACAACCCCTTAGCATTCGTCATAGCATTATCATAGAGTAAAATCACGGAAAATTTAAAACTTTTACTTTGGAAGTTCAACTTCACTTCATATATGAAACAGAATCTAACTTCGTCACAATGTACCATCTAGACATAGAAGTATCGAAAATGGGACTTAGCCCTTACATCAATAAGAAGTCTTGAAATAGGAAAGTACAACAATGTCTTTCAACATAAGCAAAGAACTAAACATAGAAGCTAGATCAGAGAGTCTTGCCCTCGGACTTGAGGACTCACCAACTTGAGGAAACAACGCCAAGTGTCTTAAGAAGTAAGCTTGAATCCTCAATGGCCTGAACTTAAAAGTTTGGGGAAAAGGGAGAAAATATGGGTTAGTACAACACACGTACTAAGTATGGCAACTATGCATAAAAACCATTGAAACATGCATAAAAGGACATTTAGTCAAAACATGCTTTTTACGAAGTAAATCCAATATGCACACAAAGTAAGCATCATAGTCCAATCCACCATAATATCATCCCAACATGTAGACAACCCAAGCAATACTAGTGCAATGTAAAGAATAGGACCCCATAACCCTATCCAAAGCCAAGTATCACATTAAGCAACCTATTTCATGCATACATTCTTAAGATCATATCTCATCATAACTTACCATATTAATAATGATCATACATAACATAGCTTCAACATACATAAGTCATAATCATCATAATCATAAGAGAACACAACTACAACCATCTCTTAGGATCCCACAAGTGCAATGTCCAAGAGAAGTCCCATACCCTCCCTTACACTATGTAGAAACCCCTAAGAACGCCCTAGTAAGAGTTCACACCTTTCATACCTTCATTTACTTTCCATTAGAGAAATATTGCAATAACCGACATAGACCATGAGAGCTACATGGAATCCAGTGTTCTACTCCCACACCGAAAAGAGAGGGTTAACACTTGCCTAAGGTGTAATAATTCGTACATAGTTATCTAGGTGGATCCACTAAGCTAGAGTCCTATGTGGGCACATAGTTAAGGGACAAAGATATTGCCTCTAGAAACCCTAACTTACTAAAAATTACGGTTTCCATCTCATGAGACAACACATACCGTGGGTAATCCGGACTTGCTAAACGTGAGAAAACTCATGTGGGGAGCCATACTTACTAAACGTGAGACCCCCATCTCATTTACAGGCCCTTTCGGTGCTAAGCATCTGATTCCCTTTTGTAATCATCTTTAGTCATCACATAAGTTCACATTAGCATTTACTAGACTATTATGTCGACATCTTACCATCATAGCTCATATGTTTTCATAAGTGAGTAACAATCCTTTCACTTTAGAGACACTTAGCAAGTGAGTAAACCTTTCACTTTACATTACACTAAAATCATGAGAACTACCTTTCAATCATATAGCAATCATACCATAACATACATACATACTTCATAGCAAATTTAAGTGGAGAGGGTTAAGGATGAGGAAACAAGGTCTTCAACACCACAACAACACATTAGGTATAGCATCATTACAATCTAAGTAATTCACATTTCATACTTGAGTTCAAAGAAGAACCAACCTTCATACCTTCTTGCCCTTCATGGGACATTCATACTTCAATTACCAAACAATTCATAACCAATACATAATACAAGGTAATTCATGAAGTAATAACATAATCAACATCAATATAAGCAATTGACATATTCCATTCATAGCCTTCAAGGCTTCATTCAAAGACTCAACCCTAATTTCATAGAAATTATACATAACCTAGGGTAGAATCATCATACAAACATGAATTACATAACATCACATTCAATTCATAG
>NW_006239560.1:197585-198725 GCF_000226075.1 Solanum tuberosum
GAGACAACACATACCATGGGTAATCCGGACTTTGCTAAACGTGAGGAAACCCATGTGGGGAGCCAGACTTACTAAACGTGAGACCCCCATCTCATTTACATGCCCTTTCGGTGCTAAGCATCTGATTCCCTTTTGTAATCATCTTTAGTCATCACATAATTTCACATTAGCCTTTACTAGACTCTTATGTAGACATCTTACCATAATAGCTCATATGTGTTCATAAGTGAGTAACAATCCTTTCACTTAAGAGACACTTACCAAGTGAGTAAACCTTTCACTTTACGTTACACTATAATCATGAGGACTAACTTTCAATCATATAGCAATCATACCATAACATACATACATACTTCATAGCTAATTCAAGTGTAGAGGGTTAAGGATGAGGAAACTAAGTCATCAACACCACAACGACACATTATGTATAGCCTCATTACAATCTAAATAATTCACCTTTCATACCTAAGTTCAAAGAAGAACCAACCTTCATACCTTCTTTCCCTTCTTGGGATATCCATACTTCAATTACCAATTAATTCATAACCAATACATAATACAAGGTAATTCCTGAAGTAATAACATATTCAACATAAATATAAGCAATTGACATATTCCCTTCATAGCCTTCAAGGCTTCATTCAAAGACTCAACCCTAATTTCATAGAAATTACACATAACCTAGGGTAGAATCATCATACAAACATGAATTACATAACATCACCTTCAATTCATAGCCTTCAATCAATATCCAACACAAACTAGGATTAGAATTAGGAAAAGAAGGAGAAACATGGGTCTCATGGGGAATTCTTCAAGAAACCACCAATACAACATAAATTCATCCATAATTGTTCATATAAAATCAATAAAAGTAAGTTTATAACATGAATTTCACTTAAGAAAAAAGACCCACGATTTTGGATTGAAACCTAGAAATTGGAGATTTTGAAATTCATCTTGAAGGGACCTCTTGGGGAAAGGAATCCCAAGAGTGATAAGCAACCATACATTATAGATGAATTAACCACAAAAATCCGAGTTGAAACCTTGGAGAGTTGGTCTTCTTCTTGAAGGTCCAATCTTCTTCAATGGAATTCTTGGGAAGAGAGAGAGAGTAGAGAGAAGGAAGAACTTTAG
>NW_006239560.1:199349-203713 GCF_000226075.1 Solanum tuberosum
CATATCATCATATCATATTGGAATTTAATCCACAACATCACTATGCTCAAAACTCTTTACTTCACATAAGTATAGGAGGAACTACCTTCTCCATATTCAATGAGCAACAACATATATATTAAGCAATTAACAAAACATTTCTTTAACAAGCCAACTTCAAGCATGCTCATTACAACTCTCATGCAGACAACATCACACAACATCTATGGGTGCATTTTCAACCATGAGAAACAAAATTCATGAAAACTCAAAATATAACTTAAGCATGAATTTTCACAAAAATATGCACATATAAGGAAATCATGTCATAATCATCAACACACATGATTTTTTAATTTATACCAAATTAAGAGAGACTACTAACCTCAACTTTGGCATGGAGTAGGAGGAAAAAGATGAGGGTAGCGGGACTTCATTTTGGCCTCGGCCTCCAATGTTGCACCCTCAACTAGGTGATTTCTCCGTAAGACTTTTATGGAGGCCACCTCTTTATTCCTCAACTTCTTAACTTGATGATCTAAGATTTCGACCGGAACCTCTTCATAAGAAAAGTTCTCATTCACCCCTAAACCTTCTAGAGGGAGAATGGACATTGGATCACCTATACACTTCTTTAACATAGAAATATGGAACACCGGGTGAACCAGGGCCAATTCGATGGGCAATTTCAACTCATAAGCGACCTTTTCGACACACTTCAAGATCTCATAAGGCCCAACATACCGGGGGCTAAGCTTCCCCTTCTTACCAAACCTCATCACCCCTTTCATGGGTGAGATCTTCAAGTAGACCCAATCACCTACTTCAAATTCAAGATCCCTCTTTCTATTATTGGCATAAGACTTTTGCCGACTATGAGCCATTTTCAACCTATCCCTTATAAGTCAAACTTTTTCCGTTGCCTCATAAACTACCTCGAGACCAAGATGAGAAAATTCACCTACTTCAAACCACCCAACCGGAGATCGACACCTCCTACCATAAAGTTATTCAAAGGGTGCCATAGCAATATTCGAGTGGTAGCTATTGTTGTAAGAAAATTCTATCAAAGGTAGGTAGTCATCTCAATTACCTTTGAAGTTAATGACACATGCTCTCAACATGTCCTCTAGGGTTTGGATGGTGCGTTCCGCTTGACCATCCGTTTGAGGGTGAAATGCGGTACTAAGTTTCACTTGAGTACCAAGCCCACTTTGGAAAGACCTCCAAAAATGGGAAGTAAATTGGGCACCTCTATCCGAAATAATTGACAACGAGGCCCCATGCAACTTCACAATCTCCTTAATGTATAACTTAGCATAATATTCCGCCGAATAAGAAACCTTGACGGGAAGGAAATGGGCTGATTTAGTCAATCTATTCACAATGACCCAAATGGAGTCATATTGCCTACGGGTTTGAGGCAAACCTACCACGAATTCCATATTGACCTCTTCCCACTTCCAAGTGGTGGTATCAATATCTTGAGTTAGACCTCCCGGACCTTGGTGCTTGTCTTTGACTTGTTGGCAATTCGAGCACCTAGCCACAAAATTTGCTATGTCTCTTTTCATTTCGTTCCACCAATAAATCTCATATAGGTCACGATACATTTTGGTGGCTCCAGGATGGATGGAGTATTGGGACCCATGGGCCTCCTCTGAGATTGTCTCTCTTAGGCCATCCACATCCGACACACATAATCTCATTTGGTTTCAAAGCACCCCATCTTCTCCTTGAGAGAAAGTTTCTATTGCTTTGTTGAGAACCGACTCTTGTAGTTCCACCAAAATAGGGTCAAGATGTTTCTTAGACTTCACATCAACAACAACTGATGACTCGGAATTATGACGGACCATGACACCTCCTTTTGTGGAATCTTCAAGTCGGACACCTAACCGGGCTAGCCTATGTACATCACGGGCTAACTCCCTTTTCTCTTCTTCCACATGTGACACACTACCCATAGATACACGACTCAAAGCATCCGCAACCACATTTGCTTTTCCGGGGTGTTAAAGGACACTCATATCATAATATTTCAAGAGTTCCAACCACCTCCTTTGTCGGAGATTCAATTCTTTTTGGCTAAAAATATATTGAAGACTCTTATGGTCGGTAAAGACATCCACATGTACCCATAGAGATAGTGTCTCCAAATCTTTAAAGCAAAGACTACGGCCTCAAGCTCAAGGTCATGAGTTGGATAATTCTTCTCATGCACCTTGAGTTGTCTTGAGGCATAAGCTATAACCTTACCATGCTGCATGAGGACACAACCCAAACCCACTCGGGAAGCGTCACAATATACTACAAACCCTTTGGTGCCCTCTGGTAAGGTCAAAACCGAAGCGGAGGTGAGCTTATTTTTCAACAATTGGAAGCTTTTTTCACAAGATTCCGACCATTCGAACTTGGACTTCTTTTGAGTTAAGGCCGTTAATGGAGATGCAATAGAGGAAAATCCCTCAACAAACCTCCGGTAGTAACCGGCAAAACCCAAAAAGCTTCAAATGTCGGAAGGACTCAAACGTCTAGGCCAACTTTTGACCGCATCGGTTTTCTTTAGATCAACTTCTATACCCTCACTAGAAACAATGTGACCAAGGAAAGCAACCGATCTTAGCCAAAACTCGCACTTGCTAAATTTAGCATAGAGTTGGTGATCTTTGAGGACTTGCAATACTATCCTCAAATGATTCATGTGATCATCCTCACTTTTAGAGTATATCAAGATGTCATCAATAAACACAATAACAAATAAGTCTAGAAAATTTCTAAACACGCGATTCATAAGGTCCATGAAAGTCGTCGAGGCATTTGTAAGACCAAAGGACATCACTAAGAACTCAAAATGACCATATCTTGTTCGAAAGGCTATTTTCGGAACATTCAACACCTCTCACCCTAAGTTGGTGATAACCCGACCTCAAATCAATTTTCGAAAAGTAACTCGCTCCTTGAAGTTGATCAAATAAGTCATCAATCCTAGGGAGTGGATACTTGTTCTTAATGGTCACCTTATTTAATTGTCGGTAATCAATACACATACGAAGAGATCCATCCTTCTTCTTTACAAATAACACTGGTGCACCCCAAGGAGATATACTACGTTGAATGAAACCCTTATCCAACAAATCTTTGAGTTGATCTTTTAATTCCTTCAACTCCGCCGGGGCCATCCGGTAAGGAGGGATTGATATGGGTTGTGTATCCGGCAATAAATCTATGCCGAAATCTATTTCCCGTTAGGGAGGAATTCCAGGTAAGTCATCGGGAAAGACTTCTGGAAATTCCTTTACTACGAGGACCGACTCCAATGGAGGAATCTCGGACTCAAGATCCTTGACCCTCACAATATGATAGAGACAACCCTTAGAAATCAACTTACAAGCTTTTAGACATGAAATGATCCTTCCCCTAGGAACGAAATTTCCTCCCTTCCATTCTAAAATGGGTTCATTAGGAAATTGAAACTTCACAATTCGGGTCCTACAATCTATGGACGCAAAACAAGCATGAAGCCAATCCATCCCCAATATAACATCAAAGTCTAACAGATCAAGTTACACCAAATCAACTAAAGTGATTCTATTGGGCAATGATATGGGACAACCCCTATAAACTCTTTTAGCAACTATGGAATCACCTGCCGGGGTAGAAACCGAAAAGGGTTTATCTAAGACATCGGGAAGTATATTAAACTTCATAGCCACTAAAGGGGTTACGAAAGACAAATTGGCACCGGGATCCAATAATGCATAAACATTAATTGAAAATACTTGTAGCATACTGGTGACAATATCCGGAGAGCTCTCTTGATCACCTCGTGATTGGAGAGCATAGAAGCGACTCTTCTTAGGAGAATCGAGATTTGGGCCACTTGCTTGTGCTTGAGCATTTTCCCTTCCTTGAGCCTTTAGCATAGGGCAGTCCCTCCTTATGTGGCCGCTCTTACCACAACCATAGCAATTACCCGTGCCAACTAGGCACTTGCCTTCATGTTTTCGACCACACTTTGTACAAATAGGCTTCTCAACATAAGGACCACCACCTCTTGCTTCTTTAGGCTTAGGCGTAGACACTTTACCTTTGTTGAACCTTGGAGTGTTAGGAGGACTTTGGTTGGAAAACCTCTTTTTGAACTTTGGCTTATCTTGGATTTCAAACCTAACCTTAGAAGAACTTCCATCATCAGCCCTTGACCTCTTCAATTCTCTACCAAATCGCTTAAGTTTTTGCTCCTCAATTTGCTCGGCATGAACCATAAGGCGAGAAATGTCCATGCTTGGGATTAGCATAGCCAACCTACATTCATTCACCACCAGATCGGATACCCCCATAACAAATTTGTTCATTGTAACTCTAGAGTCCGACACCAAAGT
>NW_006239560.1:203810-206327 GCF_000226075.1 Solanum tuberosum
TCATTCACCACAAGATCGGATACCCCCATAACAAATTTGTTCATTGTAGGTCTAGAGTCCGACACCAAAGTAAGAGCATTCTTGGATAATTGAGTAAACTTGAGACCATACTATTTCACACTCATACCCCCTTGATGGAAGTTGATGAATTCTTCCATTTTCCTCTCCCTTAGTTCCAAGGGGAAAAACCTATCAAGAAAAGTCGTCTTGAATGTAGCCCAACTTATCGGACCCTCTCTAATAGGTCTCCCCTCCTTCCATTGTTCATACCACACTTGTGCCACATCTTTGAGTTGATAGGCGGCTAACTTTGCCTTTTCTTGAGAAGGCACACTGATAGCCTCTAGAACCTTAAACACTTCATCAACGAACCCTTGTGGATCTTCTTCCACTTTGGAGCCAAAGAAAGTAGGGGATTCATCCTTGTGAAATCCATTATCCTAGAAGCAGTAGTGCTAGCATTGGGGTTCACTTGCACCCTAGCATCCCTAGCAACTTGAGTGACCAACACTTGAGTCAAATTATGAATAGCCGGCCTTATCTCAACATTAGACATAGCCCCTTCTTCAATAGGAACTTGACGGTTTTGAGGAGCTTGAGGGGGAACCGCCTCATTCACATTCTCCTCACCGGCCATCCTTGACTTGTCCCTTCTTGTATTCATTGCCTATAAGCACACGAGAAGGATTAGAAGAAAAGGACTAAATAGAGTTAAGACTCTTCGGCACGACTATGGAATAACAAAATAGTGGAAGCTCCTAAGAATCTGGTAGCCTCTCATTCATAAGTGTGGCGTGCTTCACACCCATGAACAAGACTCTACTCGACGTGGTATCTTGTGACAAAAATCCTACATTATTCTAAACCTTAGGCTCTGATACCAAGTTTCTAGCAACCCGAGAGCACCTCTAGTCGTTACCGGCGTATTCGACACAATGTACCATCTAGACATAGAAGTATCAAAAATGGGACTTCGCCCTTACATCAATAAGAAGTCTTGAAATAGCAAAGTACAACAATGTCTTTCAACATAAGCAAAGAACTAAACATAGAATCTAGATCATAGGGTCTTGTCCTCTAACTTGAGAAATCATCAACTTGGGGAAGCAACACCAAGTGTCTTCAGAAGTAAGCTTGAATCCTCAACGGCCCGAACCTAAAAGTTTGGGGAAAAGGGAGAAAATATTGGGTTAGTACAACACACGTACTAAGTATGGCTACTATGCATAAAAACCATTGAAACATGCATAAAAAGGACATTTAGTCAAAACATGCTTTTTACGAAGTAAATCCAATATGCACACAAAGAAAGCATCATAGTCCAATCCATCATAATATCATCCCAACATGTAGACAACCCAAGCAATACTAGAGCAATGCAAAGAATAGGACCCCATAACCCTATCCAAAGCCAAGTATCACATTAAGCAACCTACTTCATGCATACATTCTTAAGATCATATCTCATCATACTTTACCATATTCATAATGATCATACATAACATAGCTTCAACATACATAAGTCATAATCATCATAATGATAAGAGAACACAACTACAACCATCTCTTATGATCCCACAAGTGCAATATGCAAGAGAAGTCGCATACCCTCCCTTACACTATGTAGAAACCCTTAAGAAAGCCCTAGTAAAGGTTCACACCTTTCATAACTTCATTAACTTTTACATTAGGGAAATATTGCAATAACCGACATAGACCATGAGAGCTACATGGAATCCTGTGTTCTACTCCTACACCGAAAGAGAGGGTTAACACTTGCCTAAGGTGTAACCATTCGTACATAGCTATCTAGGTGGATCCACTAAGCTAGATTCCTATGTGGGCACATAGTTAAGGGTCAAGGAAATTGCTTCTAGAAACCCTAACTTACTAAACGTGGGGGTTTCCATCTCATGAGACAACACATACCGTGGGTAATCCGGACTTCCTAAACGTGAGGAAACCCATGTGGAAGCCGGACTTACTAAATGTGAGACCCCCATCTCATTTCCATGCGCTTTCGGTGCTAAGCATCTAATTCCCTTTTGTAATCATCTTTAGTCATTACATAAGTTCACATTAGCCTTTACTAGACTCTTATGTAGACATCTTACCATAATAGCTCATATGTGTTCATAAGTAAGTAACAATCCTTTCACTTTAGAAACACTTAGCAAGTTAGTAAACCTTTCACTTTACATTACACTATAATCATCAGGACTAACTTTCAATCATATAGCAATCATACCATAACATACATACATACTTCATAGCTAATTCAAGTGTAGAGGATGAGGAAACTAAGTCATCAACACCACAACGACACATTAGGTATAGCCTCATTACAATCTAAGTAATTCACCTTTCATACCTAAGTTCAAAGAAGAACCAATTTTCATACCTTCTTTCCCTTCTTGGGACATCCATACTTCAATTACCAAGCAATTCATAACCAATACATAATACAAGGTAATTCATGAAGTAATAACATAATCAACATCAATATAAACAATTGAC
>NW_006239560.1:206729-206890 GCF_000226075.1 Solanum tuberosum
TAGGTTTAGATCTTTGGGGTTTTGTGTTTGAGAGATAAAAGTGAGGTAAATTGACTTAAAAATCAGTATATACAACCCTAATGTACCCTAAATACCCCTCACTTAGTTGGACTCTTTACTGAAATAAAAATTGATTTCTGAATTTCTGCATTTTCGTCGCG
>NW_006239560.1:206943-218897 GCF_000226075.1 Solanum tuberosum
GAACAAGTCCGCGACGCGGAGCTGTTCCCTGAAGATATTTGGAATTAAATTTCGAGAAAGTAGAGTACGCGACACGACCGTGTAGCGAACTAACTTTTTGCTCCTTGGAGGAGCTAGTCCGCGACGTGGAGTTATTCCCTCCAAGTGCAATTTGCAAGCTGCCCTAGCAACTTGCTTGGCCAAGGTTGGGGTCCTCCTCAGGGACCCTTAGGGTGGCCCCGGGGAGTCGTATTCGAACGTTTTGACCCTATAAACATATATTTACCTAATTTAAACCTTTTTACAAGATTATACCATCATACGACACACCCAAACCTGCCCAAAACCTAAGGACACACTAGAACACATTCTTCTCTAGTTTCCGGACGTCGTGGTCGTTTCTTGACGTTTAGACTTTTACTCTTCCAAACCAAGTCAATTGCATTAATTTAGGTTTAGAAACATCATTTTTACTATTTTTAAGTCATTATTCATAAGGTGAGGCTCTAACTTAAGTCATAGAATTTCCGGGGTGTTACACTTACGATAATTTTGCCAACGTTTATTTTGCGACTTACCTTACTTCAAAACATTAGATACAACCATTGAACACTTAAAATATGGCATAACACATCATTCTTAATGTATTACTCACCCTCTTTGTCTTTCCACGAAGGTATGAGTTAATTTAGATGTTTCGAAAAGTCGGAGTGTTACAAGAACTCTCTAGACTTGGCTCTTAACTTTCCTTGAATTTGAATTTATAGATTCAAGGTTATTATTCATGTTTATGGGTGATATCATGATGTTTAGAAGTTACTTAGAGTGTAGAAATCAACCAGAAAACATAGGTACGATTCGAGGGAACTCAAACGGAAAGAAGTGGAAAAGGGTAGAGGACTTGGCGACCCTGGCTTACTGAGTGGCGCAGGGGGCTAGAGCCTGAACTACAGAAGGCTGGTTGGGGCGCACTCAGTGGCGCGGTGCCCCAGAGCCAAAACCATAGACCCCTATTTCTGGCGCACTGAGTGGCGAGGTGCGCTAGACCTCTGCCCAGAAAACCAATGAACTTTCTTACTCATTTTCTAACCCCGATTCACCTAGAATCGAATGGTTTCTTCCCCAATTATTTAGATTTGAATACCCAACAATAGTATACAAGAATCTACTCAAAAACAACCTTAAACTCATGTGATTATCTCAAGAACACATCAAAATCTCAACAATCAAGATAATGAAGGAAACTTCAACAAAACTCATCAAGAACTCAAATTCTTTACTTTCAAGAACGTAATTTCGCACGTGGGTGAACGAACCCAACGTTATATTAACTCACAAACCTCGTTAGGAATTAACCCTTGGAGAAATCCGCAACGAAACCTCAAGAACTTGACGAAATCTTGACCTTTCTCCTCTTTTCTCCTCTTGAACTATTTTCTAAAAATCCTAGCGTGAATTGTAATTGCGTAAACTGAAACAATTCATTTTAGACCCCTAATTAATTATTAGAAATGAAATAAATCTGATAGGGTAAGGAAAAGACCAAAATACCCCTCTTAAATCTAGGTAACTTTTCTTAAATTGACAACCCGACTTCAAACGGGCATATATCCCTCATACGAGCCCAAAAATTAGCAAACTCGGTGGTGTTGGAAAGAATATTACAAGACCTTTCATTTGGTATCTTGTAGGTTACCTAACGCATCATGTACCGAAAGTTATGGTCGTTTGAAGTTGACCCAAAACTTATACTTAGCATAACTTGCCAAAATTTCCAAATTTACTCTCTCCCAAAATAGTTCTTTCTAATTCTAGTTCTTTCTAAGGCGGGTTGTTACATAAGCATAATAAATCTCTTGTGCTTGGTGAGAGACAAACCGATGTTCATCATATTCGACCAATACTTCCTCCTCAAAACCGAGTTCGTGTGTCATTCTTGACTTTGTAAAAATCTGTAAGTCACAATATCATACAAGTGTGAGAATCATGTGTTAAACAATGCTATTTAATAGGTAGAAGTCAAAGAAAAGGGTTGGAAATTAATTTGGAACCAAAAATAAACATATTAAAAAATTTAACCCTCGTAGAAAAATAGTCTCAAATATTGCAAAAGCAAATCCATTTTCTCTTAAGCAAACATCGCAAAAATGACAAGAAGGTTGTTTATGCGGAAATGGCAGAACAAAATTTTAACTCTCCAGCAGTGTAAAATCAACAACAACCAAATAAGCAATCAAGAAACTCAATCATTTTGGCACAACAAGTTTCAAAAATTATTTTTGAGTTCTTTTGGGCATTTCATCAAACACATGGTTCCCAATATGTTTTCAACAATTATATCGTGAAATGGATGCTAAAGACTTCCCCAAATACTTTAAATTAGGCACACACATGCATTTAACAAATTAAGCAAAGAATACAGCCAACACATTCATAATTTTAAACCCCCCAAGTTAGAGAAGTTACTACCCACATACGTACCCCCCCCCCACCCCACTATTCAATCAAGGCAAAATCAAATGTTCAAATGAAATTTACCAATTCAATAGAGTAAGAGTGAGAGAGACATACAGGATTTCATTTGCAAAATGAAGACCAAGAGTTTTAGAACAATTTGAGACAGCTGAGTGAGATAACAAGAAGTTGTACCTTTTATTTTGGGTGTGTTGCTTGTTTGGCTTCTATCCACTGCCTTTTTAAACTCGTACCTTTTCTTAAGAGATTATTGGTCACTTTGGCAACCTTTCATTAAACACGGGGTTTTCTTAACTGAGTGCCACTCCGCTTAAGCGATGTTCTCTTTTGCGAGAGGAGGTCGCTTTTGCGGACTTTGCTTAAGCAAACTATTGTTCGCTTTTGCGACTTCTGAGGCCCTTTTGGCCGACTGCTCACTGTGCATTTTAGCAAACTCGGGGGCAAGGGTGGGGGGTATTAGGTGTTTTGCCTAGTCTCATTGGGTGAGCCTGGGTGCCCAAAAAGCTTCCCAAGTCATATTTTGATGGGGTCTTAACATCCAATTTCATTTCCTCCAAGATTCACGCCTCCAAACCTGTTCAAATTAGTTTCAAAAACTTTAAAATCATGAGGCTTAGTCACAAACAAAAATTAAACCTAATCTAAAATCAAAAACTCAAAACTAAACTAATTTGAAAATTGATGGGTTGTCTCTCATCAAGCGCACAATTTAATGTCACGGCGCGACATCGTGTGCATCACCCTTGTTTCCACTTTAAGGCAACGAACCTTCTCCCTAACTTCAGATCGTATTCATTCCGAAGAGCATGGGGAGTGCAAGAGAGAATCACACATTTCACCCGATCTCTCCACTTTGTAGACTTGTATCTATTACACAACTTTGTACTCCCTCCGTCCCATTTTATATGTCACATTTTTACTTTGCACTTGCATTAAGAAATGATGTAACTTTACCCTTCTACCCTTATTTAATGTTTTCTTAAGTCAACTTTATAATAAATGATGAATACATTTTCAAGATTAATTAACTACTCTATCAAGAGTATAATAGGCAAAATATGGTAATTTATGCATAAATTTTATAAAATGACAAGTATTGTGGTCCAGCTATTTATAGAAAGGGATGACATATAAAATTAGACGGAGGGAGTATCATTCTTCCATTTTGGAACCTTTGGCAAGCCTGAGGATGAGAGGGTTGTTAGGCCACCTGAACATTGCCTTCCAGGATTGTTGGCCTTCAATAGTGTGACACCCTCAATTTCACTTGAACTAAAGATGCCAATTATGATCTATTTGGCTTTTTCTTGCAACTCTGTATCATGCTATTTATTTCGGCTTCTTGGATTGTTATTATTTTGGGTTTGTTGCACAAGATCAAGATATCTTCTATATCCACCTCAATATTTTCCCTTGCATTGGCGTTAAACAATTCAATCCCGAACATGAGTTGGATCGTCTCATCACACCAAGCAAGGTACAAGTTGTGAGACCTTCTTTGATCTTTTCGGCCATTGGACAATAAAGAGTTTTCATCCTCACAGTTATTCTCACCTTAGCCCAAAGAGTAGAAAGCCTAAACTCAAAGTCGACCATGTCATAGCACCGAGCTAGGTGCACTTTTCGATGACTTTTCATCACAAGGGAGAGTAGGTGTAGGGCATTCTTCCCCCAAACAAGCTTTTCATCCACGACCTTAAGCCTCAATTGATTTATCATATTTGTTTCATCACAAGGACAAGTGTTGGTGTAGGGCAATACCAATCCCAAATATTTCATGATCACAAAAATCCAAAGAAACAAAACAAAAGAAAATAAAGAACCTTATTCACAATCTAGATAGAAATAAGTACATTAGAAATAATACGCCTAATTGTTCCCTAGCATAGGAGTTATTATTTGTAATGCCCAAACTACTCCTGAAAAACAATCAAAAGAGGAGGTGGTCATCGTCAATAAAAATATCCAACTAAAACTCGGGGTCGAATCCCACAGTGAACAACTTGTCGGCAATTGAAAAAATAGAGAACTAATAGCTACAAGCTTGAATCTAAACACAACAATAAATACACAATTCTCAAATTAAGAAAATGGTTTAGTAACACAAACGAAGGTGTTGGGAAAAGAACAAATTAAGTAAGGGCTAATCGGGAATTGAAATATTCAGGCTTCTCACTCTACGATCCATTGCAATCTCAACACATACTCATTCACTCATGGGTAGTCTAGGTAATCATAGGTTAATCCTAATCTCCTTTCGTTCTCAAAGGACTATTTCATGACATCTACTTTCAGTCTCAATAATGTAACTCAACAAAGCAACCCACTACCTTAACTTAGACATCTCTTTCAAGCAAGCCTTTCACTTAACAATGAAACCTTAGATTTTCTCCTTTCGATCTCAAAATCAAGATTTAAAGCTAGAATGGGATTAATATCACATGTGCCACTCCACGGATTCTATTTTCAAGCAACCTACAAAGCTTCGACGATAGAATTGAGCGGGCACTCTCAATTAATAAATTCAAACATGGAGAATATATTAAACCAAATTCATGAATGTGAAGAATGCAATCAAATACAAAAGCAATAGGATGAGGAATCAAAGACCAAATGGAATTGCCTATCTCTAGCATAAAATCGCAACCTCAATTAGCAATTACACCCACAATTCATGTTATACAAAGTAAGGGAAAGAAGATAGGATAAACTGTATTATCATTAGAAACACAATCTTCAAACCAAAAGATGAATTATGAGGAAACTTATCTTCAACGTCTCAGTCCAAAATTAAGAACAACAAGAAATTACTCTCAACTAAGAAGATGAGTTTTTCTCTCTTCAATAATCTCTATCTAGATTTTCAGTTTGGATGATGAATGATGCTCCCCTCTAGATCTATTTTCTGAATTTGGATTCAATGCTTGAGAATTTCCAAATTTGGCCATGTCTCGATAGGCGGTCTCCGTAAAAGCGACTGGGAGTTTGTAAAAGCGGATGCCACAAAAGCGAACATCATGTCGCTTAAGAGAATTCTAACTTTCTTGACCAGTTTGGAGAAGCGAACCCTGCATCATCGCTTAAGAAACCAGTTGACTTTGGTTGATTGTTCGCAAAAGCAAACAACAGCTCGTAGGTGCGAGATCTAAGGATCAATTTCTGCCAGGTTCAACTCCTTTTACACTTTTGTGCATCATTTTTCCTCCCAGAAATAAACACCTGAAATAAACATAATTCAATGGATAATTAGCCTCTTTCTCTTCTTGAGTACCACAAAATCACAAAAAAAGAGCAAGAAATGATTGCAAATCCATCACTCATCAAATATGAATTATGAGAGTTATGTATCTTCTAATGAGAAAGATTTTTATGATCTAGGGTAACTTCTCACATACATAGATAATCATGATAGGTGAAAGAATTTCTCACATAATCATGATAGGTGAAAGGATTTCTCCCATATGCATGAATCATGGTTTAAAGGAGTTACTCTTATAAGACTTCATGATTTTAATTGGTATTATGATTATTGTCTTTCCTAATGTCATGTTTTGATGATTGAATTTATCTATTCCATTGGGAATTAAATTAGCATTGAGAGTATTTTACGGTGGAGGCTCAAATAGAGTAGTCTTTAGTAGCAACCTCTAGTTCCTAACTACGTGCCCCTGCAGGATTTTTCTTAAATGACCTAGAAAGTGGCTCCATAAATAGCATATGAATGAATCGTACGGCGTTTTACCTTGGCAATTAGACTTTCCTTTCTTTGTGTTGGTGTTACATTAGATTCTATGTTATAGCTCACATGGTCTATTTTCGTTTAAATCCAATATCCCACAAAATGAACTAAGTTACTTCAAAGATTTATGAAGTTTTTTATCATGTTTCAAGATGCATTGACCATGTTCATGATTTACGGTTCTTCCTTAAATACTTTTCAAGAAGTTTTGTTTGGTCATGCATATCATGTTTTCCCTGATGTCCCTTTATGATTATGTCTCATGTTTTATGTATATCCTCATACTTAGTACATTTCATGTATTAACACATATTTGTTCCTACATTGTGTTATAATACAGGGTTTGGCGCTTCTCCTCTTCTTGCTCGTGGCTAGTTGACTATTGATCGCCGAAGACCTAGTAAATCCTCATGTTGTGAGGACCATGTCATCTTTACCATGTTTCCTATGTCTTTATTTTTAGGAGGTTGTACATGGTGTATGTTTTTTGTCCCGACTACTTCTTTTGATGTAATAGATCGACTTGTCAAGACTATGATTAGACTTCCGCGTTTATTTCAAACTCCTTTATGATATGAGCTTTCCTACTTTAATTTCTCGTATGTTCAATTATATTGTATCTTATGTATGACAAATGGTTTGTGTAGAACATTTTGGGGTCTTATAGGCCATGTCACGTCCAGGGTATACTTTTGGTCGTGATAGGTGTTGTTGTAAGCTAAAAATACTTATTTTTAATCATTATTTGTCTCACATTTAATATTTTTATTTGTCCTTTTTTAGCATGGATTTTATGAATTGTGCTTAATAGTATATTTTATTTGTAAGATTAAAATGATGTGAATACGAAAAGATTTGGAGCCAAAACGAATTAAAGATGATAGATTATAGGATGAAATGTGAGCTAAAAAATACATATTTTTCATCATTATTTGCCTCATATTTAATATTTTTACTTGTCCTTTTTGCACCTGAATTTTATGAATTGTGCTTAATAGTGTTTTTTTTTTGTAGGATTAAAATGATGTGAATATAAAAGATTTAGACTCAAAACGAATTAAAGATGAAAGATTATAATGGAAATCAAGCAGACAACGTAATTGATTTAATTTAAATTGAAATATGCACATTTGACACGTGTTCCAATATGAAGACTAGAGCAGCAAATTGTTGATTGTTGAGCGGCTGCGGCACTGTGACGCGGAGACCCAATTTCTTTGGATTTGGGTTTTTCAATTTATTTAGAACTCGATTATTTTATTTAAGGTTTTTTTTATATTTATAAATAGTCTATATGAATTATTCTTGAAGGGAGGAGGATATGATATAGAAAATAACCTTTGACCTGGAAAAAATGAAGAGCCGTCGTAGAGGCCGAAAAACTTTGATTTCATCTTTTTTTTCTCTTTTATTATTTTTACATCTTTTATGTCAATGATTTGTTGTAATTGTTCCATATCTATGTGAATTTAAACTTCTTGCTATGGTAACTTATAAATGATTGTTTAGTGATTCTACATATGTGTTTATCACATTAGTAGTCCTTATATTCTTATATTACTATTTTAATGTTTGATCACCATTAGAATAAATCTATTGTATACTTTTGAACTTGGGAGAGGAATAGAGGGATTGAACCGAAATACAAGGAGCATGATCTTTTATTGCTAAAACTAGAATTGATTTGCATCTAGGATAGGGATATACCTATGTGGCGTGATTGGTTCAAATACAGCAAAAGAACGTAATGTTCCATAAGTGATTCAATCTATCCATGTTCAACAATATAGTTAGACTGTCAACTGTGGTAGGCGGTTAGAGGTCAGAAGATCATGATCATTTTATCAATCCTGGGAATCAACAACTAGATAATTAAATAAGTTAATGAAATTGAGGCTAAACATAATTGTTAGTTTTGATTGATTCATTCATCCATTTTTAAGGACAAGCCATGGGTATTTGCCCTAAAAACTTATTTCAGTAGCTTCTGTAGGCCTTTATGAAAAAAAACAAACTTATGTCTACTTTGAACACAATAATATTAAGTTATATCATGAATGCTACAACCTCTAATTGTTGAACTTTCAATTGATTTATTTGGATAATAAGTCAATTAAGATTTTCAACTACTTTGTGCCAATAGTTATGCTTGAGGACAAGCAACAGTTCAAATTTGGAGATTTGATGAGTTGGTATTTTATCAACTTATTGATCTTATATTCATCAATTATTACTATATTTTAATGTTAATTGCAGGGATTTTAGGTCCTAGTTCTCTTATGTGCATGTATTTTGTAGAAAAATGAAGTTTGAATGATTTCGATTTTAAAACAACTTAAGCATACTGGCGAAGGAACCGGCAGCTCAGAGAAGCCAACTGGCATCTCACCAGCTTTACTAGAATTAAATAGAATCAAGCACGGGCGAATAACTGGCGCTGAAAAATTCATGATCAGTGTTCTGGTGATCCAAGTGCAAGTGTGGTAGTAGAACTAAAGGTTTAAGCAGTGATGTGATTGAAATTTAACAATTCCATGTCACAATTTTGCTGGTCTAGCTCAAATCAATTCTAAAAGCTAAAGGAAAAAATGTATTTGAAGGATAAAGTGTTTTCTTAGGAAGGTTTAAGTATAGAATAAAGATTTGTATGATTATGTACTATTATCTTCTTCCTAATTGAGAATATTGTAGAGAGTTTCTTTTTTGGAATTTGTAGTGATAGAAAATAGCTAAGAACTTTATTACCCGCTAAGAAAGCAAACTCATATTTGTGTACCTTGGTAAGATTGGATCTCACCATTGTCTGTCCATTTTTGCTTGAAATGAAGTACTCTTATTTGGATATATATTCCATTTCTTCATTCATGAGTAACTAAATTTATAGATATGTGTGTAAGTTCTAGATATGGGTAAAAAATTCAATAGGTGTTGATTAATTGGTTCTAAAATTGGTTGTTAAGTATGGATCTATTGGTATCATAAAGTTTTAATCTAAAATTCATTGGCTTCGCAAACATTGGTTTAACTCTCTAAATTGTTTTGGCTTGAAAAAACAAAATGGGATTGGGTAAGACTTCATTGTAAGGACTTGATGAAATTAGTCATTAGATTAGAGCTAGAAATAGTTTAATCATGCTAATTTTTCATTTAAGGATATGAGTTAGGAATAGTCTATCCAATCAAGTAATATTTGGTGTTTTTTTGGTAAGGATCTTGAAATTCGAAAGAATCCAAGAAATATACATTTGATAGTTTAAGAGAATATTGAATACATCCTAGACCAAACACTATCCATGTGATAATCAATTTGGACTTGATTAATCTTTACCAAGAGTTTATGGGATATTTTGAGATGCCTCTTAAGAGAATTTAGTACTCTTTATATAGGCATAAACTAGGGTTTAGGGTTGAGTAGCCTCCAAGAATTCTAATAGAGTCCCAATTCAAATTAAAAACGTTTTGTAGAGTCGGCAAAATTTTAATGTCTACAACCAGATTTTAAATGATATTACTGTTAAAATGACTTTAGATTGTTTTCTTCTACAGTAAACCAATTGGAATCTAATCTTAGAATTGTACAATTTGAATTTACCACATTTTAGTGGATGAACTATTGTCTATCTTTATTCTCTCTGTGTTTTATCGTGATGTGTTTGGAACAAAATTAAGTTAGTATTTCTATTTAGCTAATTGTATTGTTAGTCCGTAACTTTTTAGTTTTCTTATTAATATCTCTATTTGGTTTGAGTTGTATATATCACGTAAAAGTTATTCAGTTTTGCAGAAGCTTTGTGTCCAACAAGTCAAACTTAATATGTATTATTAGGATTGTTTTATTTGTTGATTTGGGAATTGGTTAGCAAGTTGTAAAACCATCTAATATCATAATGTAAATATTCATGTTAGCATTTTATTTAAAATTTATGAAAATTATAAGATTATATTTTTTTAAAAGTGGGTTGGGCCACCGCAAACAACAACCCACGTGGTAATGAATTGGGCTGACTATTGTATGATCCATCAAAATGATTGGTGGGCGCATTGGCATGGGCTAGCCCATCCCATATTGACATTTCTACGTGAGGCATATAATTCATGTTAAATGAAAATTTGATAACCAAATAAGGGAGAGAGCAACCATTTCTTTTAGTTCAATGCACAATACAGTAGAATACTATAATCCACATATCAATGGCATGACATATAATTAATTTCCTCTTTATTCCTTTTGAAATAGGAAATGTCAAAGCCCAAAGATTAATTTCCCATGTGTTAGGGATTTTGCAATATCCTTGTGTCCATTTCAGAGAGAAACTTTCAAGTCCAATCCACAACTTTAATAACACAAACAGTATCTCCTTATTTCAAATTTTGACCTGCAACTATCCTTTTTCTTTTTGGCGTCATGCCATCATTTAAATTTTACCCTCGTTTTACAATATTTTTTCATATTTGATATTGGGCAAATTTTGCCTTAACAGCCAAATCCTAACGATTATCATAACTTACGCAAAAAGGATATAGTAGAAAGTATGATCTATTCTCAAATTGAGAAAGAATTATGGAAAGAGTTAGATCAAACAGAGGTATATATGAACAAACTAGGGGACTAAAATTCCATCGTATTGCACACACCCCTAGTCGTTATCCCTATTGTTTTTTCAATTGATCGTTTCTAATTGTTCCCTAAATCCCCCCCCCCCCAATATATCTATTCTATCTTCTATATTTTCCATAAAAGCATGAACTTCTAACTTGAATGTTAATTTACTATAATATCCCTCACTTGAGTTGTGACATTTCCGATGAGTTGTGACTTTTCCGATAAGTTGTGACTTTTTTCAAAGGATTGTGATTTTTCGATGAGTTGTAACTTTTCCAAAGAGTTGCAACTTTTTCAATAAGTAGTGACTTTTCCAAAGATTTGCGACTTTTTCAATAGGTTGTTACTTTTCCAAAGAGTTGTGACTATTCCAAAGAGTTGTGACTTTTTCAATAAGTTGTGACTTTTTCAAAGTGTTGCAATTTCTCGGAAAGGTCATGATCTTTCACATAAGACACAAAAAATATTTGTTCATACTACGCTTTGTTAACTATAAATAGAGGGACTTCCTCTCATTTTCCAACCACAATTTTTTCTAGTCTTCTACTCTTCTTCTTCTTGCAATTTAAAATTTTTTGTGTAATTTATTGCCGTTTGAGTGAGTGTAAAGTTTAGCGGAATATGAGGTACCACTATCCGGATGAAGTAAGTTGTTCTATCCTAAGAGGGTATATTTCATGACCTTGAGTACCTGAGAAAAATAATATAATTTTGATGATATAATAATTATTTTTGCTTAATATAAACATTTAGTGTATAATGTTCCAATATATGAATTTAACACGATGTAGTCTAAATGCATTTGTTTTGTTAGCAATTTCTCTTGTGATGTAGATATATGCTTCTGAAATTATTTTCCAAAATTTAGAGAATTGTCATGATTTGTTTTTGATGCTCAAGACAAAAGAATGACTTTATTTATCAATGTTACTTATGTGATTTAGACTCCCAGGAAGTTTGCTTCAAAATAGTTATTACTATATAAACATTAGTCCTTTTTGTTTACTTATTTTCTATTTCTCAATATTTCAGTAGTTTAGACGAAGAAAATTTGATGACTTGTAATAACGCCAATTGAAGTTTGTATTAGTTTAATTTTTATTATAGTATAAATTCATTTATTTTTGTTAACAATTTCTCTTGTGATGTAGATATATG
>NW_006239560.1:218997-219828 GCF_000226075.1 Solanum tuberosum
GTAATATTAGTGAGATAAGACTAATTACATGATTGAACCTAATCAACTTGAAATAAATATATACATAACTACATTTAAATATTAAATTTTTTCATTCATGATCTTTCACATAAGACACAAAAAATATTTGTTCAAACTACCCTTTGTTGACTATAAATAGAGGGACTTCCTTTCATTTTCCCCAACCACAATTTTTTCTAATCTTCTACTCTTCTTCTTCTTGTATTTTTTTTTTTTTGTGTAATTTATTGCCGTTTGAGTGAGTTCAAAGTTTAGCGGAATATAAGGTACCACTATCCGGATGAAGTTAGTCGTTCTATCTTAAGAGGGTATATTTCATAACCTCGAGTACTTGAGGAAAATAATATAATTTTGATGATATAATAATTACTTTTTGCTTAATATAAATATTAGTGTGTAATGTTCCAATATATGAAGTTAACATGATATAGTCTAAATGCATTTATTTTTGTTAACAATTTCTCTTGTGATTTAGATATATGCTTCTGAAAATTATTTTCCAAAATTTAGAGAATTGTCACAATTCGTTGTTGATGCTCAAGACAAAAGAATGACTTTATTTATCAATGGTACTTCTGTGATTTAGACTCCCAGAAAGTTTGCTTCAAAATAGCTATTACTATATAAACATTGCCTTTTTTTTTTACTTATTTTCTATTTCTCAATATTTCAGTATTTTAGAACAAAAAAAGTTGATATGACTTGTAATAACACCAATTGAAGTTTGTATTAGTATAATTTTTATTATTTATTTAGTATCTAATTTTATGAGATAAATATTTTCATTAATGCAAATATATATTTATATTT
>NW_006239560.1:222720-228051 GCF_000226075.1 Solanum tuberosum
TTGAAGTTTGTATTAGTTTAATTTTTATTATTTATTTAGTAGCTAATTTTATGAGTTAAATATTTTCATTAATGCAAATATATATTTATATTTCAGTAGGTAATTGTATTTAAATTAATGTATTATATATGTCACAAATGTACTATCAAGTTAACGAGATCTTCTAATTTGAAAATATATTATTTTATAATGTTCCGAGTACTTTTTTTTAAAAAAAAAAAACTCACCGCAAATGTGAAAATATGTGAATATATAAAATGTAATTGTTCTCTTCACATGTTCATATGACATCTAAACAATTTAACGTAGAATAAACATGTAAAGCACATCTGGTTAGATGAGAAGAAAAATACTAAACAATTATTAGTCTATAAGGTAATATAGTGAGATAAGACTAATTTCATGATTGAACGCAATCAAATTGAAATAAATATATACATAACTGCATTTTAACTAATAAAAATTTTCGTTCATGATCTTTTACCTAAGACACAAAAATATTTGTTCAAACTAACCTTTGTTGACTATAAATAGAGGGACTTCCATTCATTTTCCAACCACAATTTTTTCTAATCTTCTACTCTTCTTCTTCTTGCATTTTAATATTTTTTGTGTAATTTATTTTCGTTTGAGTGAGTTCAAAGTTCAGCGGAATATGAGGTACCACTATCCGGATGAAGTAAGTCGTTCTATCCTAAGAGGGTATATTTCATAACTTCGAGTACTTGAGGAAATTAATATAATTTTGATGATATAATAATTATTTTTTGATTAATATAAACATTAGTGTGTAATGTTCCAATATATGAAGTTAACATGATGTAGTCTAAATGCATTTATTTTTGTTAACAATTTCTCTTGTGATGTAGATATATTCTTCTGAAAATTATTTTCCAAAATTTAGAGAATTGTCACGATTCGTTGTTGATGGTCAAGACAAAAGAATGACTTTAGGCATTTATATGAATGACATCTAAACAATTTAACGTAGAATAAACATGTAAAGCACATCTGGTTAGATGAGAAGAAAAATACTAAACAATTATTGTCTATAAGGTAATATTAGTGAGATAAGACTAATTACATGATTGAACCTACTCAAATTAAAATAAATATATACATAACTGCATTGAACTAATAAAAATTTTCATTGACCATCTTCATAGGTTTGCGTGAATAAGAGATATATATGACGATTCACATTGAACATTCACAAAAGAACCTGCAATATTATTTTTTGCTAAGCTTATTATTCAAATATTCGCTTAAATAAGTGATCTTAGGCATATTTATATACCTAAGTAGTCGAATTTGACCCACGAAGTGATGATGTTTGATGACGATCTTGATTTATTAGCTTGAATTTTAGTTTAACTTGTGATGATTGCATACTTACACACGTGATTAGTTGTTTCAGGAAATCTTGATGGAATATGAATTGGGAAGATGGAAGAAGGAGCAAGGAGATGCAGGAAAATGGCTAAGGCAAAAACCACCAGTGGCGCACTGGTTGGCGCGGCGCGCCATTGGTGGTACTTCAGAGAGCCTGTTGAGGCGTACTGAGAGGCGCGATGCGCCAGAAGGGAAACCTCAGAGGCGCTGCTCAGGCGCTCTGGTTGGCGCGGCACGCCAGGAGCTAAACGAGGGAGAAACCTTGAGGCGCGATAAGGGGAGCGACACGCCACCTGTTCTCCGACTTTTCCAAGTTTTTAACATTAAATAGGATTCCTAATTTGAGTGGGATTGGTTCCCAACTTTTCCTATTAGTATAAATTGATCCTTAGGGCTCCAGAAAAAGGGTTCGACTTTTGATTTAGTGTGCAAGGGAAAGAATTCAAGTTTGTACTAGGTTTTAATCCTTTAACTCTTCTATTTTCCGGAAATTGCATGAACTATAGTATTTTCTTGTTTTCTAATAGTATGAGTAGCTAAACGCCCTAGCTCTGGGGCTGTAGCTATGAATTATGTGCTGAATGTTTGAGGCTTTATGAATTGATTTTCGGTTGTCAATCCAAATTACTTATATATTCTTGTCTTACTATTTTATGCTTGCGCACCATAAAAATAAATCTAGTGTCTAATCTTAAAATCGAACGATGAGGGATTAGATAGACCAGAGAATATAGAGAGCTCGGTCCACCCATTAGATTGAGGTGATTAGTGTTCAGGAGTGAGGCCCAGACGAACACCTTGCTTGGTTACGAAATAGGATGAAATATACATGCTCGCCAGTTAGTTTATTTATCCCCGCTCAACGACGTAGTTAGATGGCTAACTGGGGTAGGCGGCGAGAGGCGAACCACCCGGACCATACTATCAACCCTATAAACCAGTAATTTGACAACTGAAGTGAATTCTAAGCCGATGATATGATGCATGATATTCAATGTATGCTGCAGCCCTGGAATTGTTTTTAAACTTGCTTGAACCATATTATATCAAAGTTGTTCACAATTAGTTACTTTCATTTAGTGCATAATTATTAGTAGATACTTAACTAAATCAACAAATCTTGAAAAGGTTACTTGAGTACTTTTAGTTGTAGAATTGAGTGAATATAAGTTGATCATAAGTCCCTTGGGAACGATAACTCGTTTCTTGAATAATCTATACTACTTGTGCGACCATGTACACTTGCGTGTATTTTGGGAGTAACAATAAACAATACTATTTACCATAACATATATTTTTGAAATTGGTAATCACGTGCAGCGCACGTATCAGAAAACTAGTATATATATACGAACTCTATACTAGTTTGTATTGAATTCACACAAATATATAGCTCACATAGTCTATTGTCGATCCTTGTAATTTGATCCTAACCTCATAAGTAAGGTATTTTTTTTTGCACACAATTGCCTATGTCTTAAACGCAAGACATAGTTTAGTGTTATCGGCAATCCACTGTACCCGAATCATTTCTTTGTGCAACTCGTACAAAATAATTAAATATATTTTTATGTACCCAAGACTTTTTGGGTCCATTTGAGTTACTAAAATAAGGACTTCAAGGCTATGGGTGTTTTCCCTAAAACTTGTTTTAGTAGCTTCTCTAGGCCTTTATGAAAAAAATATTTTTATATGTATTTTGAACACAATAATAATAAGTTATATATCATGAATGTTACAGCCTCTAATTGTTGTTCTTTAAGTTAACTTATTTGAATAATAAGTCAACTTAGATATTCTACTACTTTGTGCCAATAGTTTTGAGATTTTACCAAAAAAATACAAGAAGAATTTTGAGAGGACATAGAAGGTGAAGACAAAATAAAAAATAAAACAAATTATTTGATCGAGTTTTGAATGGTTCCTTTTTTAATCTATTGATAATAATTTTGAGTATTTAACTAACAATTCTGAAAAATCTGGTGAATTTATTCTCAATGGATCAATAATGCGAGATGACAAAGTATTGAATAAATAGTCATATTCCATTTTTTATATACATTAACTAGATAATTTTGCTCGCGCGGTAATCCAGACCTCATTAAGATTATGAATAATTATTTCTTAATATTCGAATATTAGAAATTTGGTATTGTCACATATATTAAGAACATGAAAGATTATAAATTTTTTATTGTTTAATGAATTCTATCTTCTACATATTTTCAATTATAATATTTGTCCTTGATATAATTGGCTTCTCAATATTGAATGATTTTTCATATATTAGTCAATTATCACTTTCTCTAATGTTTGGTATATGTGCATGCAAATAAGATACTCAATTTGATGGCTTATTATATTCATTCTTTAGCTAGTAGTAGCTAGTTTTCCTTACAGCTCTTCCATGTATTGTCCATAAACACCCCTAAATATGTCATAATAAATTTATCATGTGAGAGATATCAGCCTCTCATATTCTCAAATGTGTGCTCCTTGATTATTTTAGAGCTACTATATCATAAAAAGATCTCATTAAGCTTTTAAAAAAAAATTAAATCATATTTTAGAAACTGAAATTATTTGGAAATACAATATTTTTGAAAAAAAAGAACAACTAAAGAATTATGAACAAACCAAGTCACATGTTTGTTATTCTTGAGGGCAACAACTGCAAAAATATAGGAAATAAAAATAATTGCAAGTAATTAGGAGAATCGAGAAAGGTAACAAGTAGCAGTAGTTTCAATAATTGAGACTCCCCAACATTTTTCTGTATTGACCACTAACAAAGAATAGAAAAGTAGTAATTGAAACATTTAAACTTTTTTGAATAAAGAATGTGAAAGGTTAAGAAGCATATATGAAAAATACGTGATAGCATTTATCTTTCTCTCTCTCTATATATATATAGACACACACACACATATCTTCTTTATCTATCTATACTACTTTTTTTGATAACCGAAAAATCTGTCTGTGACTCGCTCTTTGGATCAATCACAACCTTCTACACTCGGTGGATAATGGGTTCACCCCTCTACCCTTCTCCATTTAAATACAAGGCTTTATTTTGTGTGGTGTGGGGCTTGAACCTGTGATCTAAGCAACAAATCCTCCACCTTTTGCCACTCGAGCTAGGCTTTAGGGCATCTATACAACTTTAAAAGCATGAATTCCCTAAGTTGAATGTTAAATTATTATAATATTCCCCACATAAAACATCCAATTTAGTATATCTCACTACTAAAAAATTTGCAAAAGGAGACCTAAAAAAAGAGACCTCAAAAATAGGTCGCTAAAAAGAGACCTCATGAGGTCGCTATTTGCATCAATAACTTTTTTTTATTTATTTTTAACAGGAGAGACCTCGTGAGATCAATTTTATAAAAAAATCTGCCTAATTAATAATATAAGTGACTTATTTTTATTTTTTTATTTTATAGTATGTCTTTGTATAAAATATGCGACCTCACGAGGTCGCTATTTGTTAAAATAAAAAATATTAATTTAGGTTTAGATACCTCGTGAGGTCTCATTTTATTAGTCAAATTTGTTAAATAATATTTTAAAATAAGAGACCTCATGAGGTCTCTTATTTTTATTAAATTAAAATAAGAGGCATTTTAAATTTAGTTCATCTCCTTTCCCGCTTTTCACCTAAAAGCTACAAAAAAACCCTAACTTGTCTCTTCCCATAGCTTTACAGATGTGTAGCCTCTGGCTGTCGTCAAGCTTCTCATCAGTTTGAAGTTTTAGTTTTCACCTTCGAAACTCATTCAGTTTGAAGCTAAAACTTTCGTCGTCGATTCTAATTCTCGATGTCGATTTCTTTCTCTGCAAATAAAGGTGAATCTTTCAATCTTTAAACCAAGTTGTAACTATATTGTTTATTTATCGCAAGCATCCATCAATGCAGACTCTCTCTTTCAATTTACT
>NW_006239560.1:228599-230557 GCF_000226075.1 Solanum tuberosum
CATCATCATCATCATCATGCTAGCTGAAGCTGCAGCCTCAAATGCAAGAATCCCCTTAATACTACTAACTGGAAAGATGACTTAATTTCGTGTTTAAAAAATTCAAATTTTGTGTGTTGATGGATCGTAGTTTGATGTATAATAGGAATAATTTTGATCGAGTGGGGCTAAGGCCTGAAGATACATGGGTAGTAATATCTAAGAATAAAGAAATAAAATCTATTATGAAGATTTGTATTGTATTTTGAGATTATTATACCTTATATCTCAATCTAAAATAATCATGTTGTGAATTCTGATGCAAACTTAGAACTAATATCATTTTGATTTATGTCGTTGTATGTATTTTAGTTGTTTTTAAACTGAAAAATGTGTGGATTAGATGTTTTTGCTGACAATTGACAATTAAGAAGACTTGTTCTTTGTTTATGAGAAACTAAGATGACATATGGATCTACCTATTATTTTATTGGTTGTAGTAATGAGAAGAGGAAAGTTATATATATAATGTAGTCTATAGATATAAACTATAATGAGGAGAGGAAAGTTAAGAAACCATTGTGCCCAGAAAGGTCCTTGACCCTTCTGTAATAGTACCGCCTTACTACTATTTTTTTAATGTATTCTATTTAGATTTATTTAGGGAAGTGGACATTATTTGGGACAAACTGTTAAGAGAATTATGCCTTTGTAGTCACCAAAGATATATTTATTCATTTGCACAAGGCCTCGTTAAGCAGTCCCTACTAGGATTGTTACAATTTGATTTTCAATAAATTATTACATAATTTAGTGTTTAACAAATTCAAATTTTTGTGATCTTTATGTAGATGGATCGGTAACTCAGGTTGAGGCATTCAAGGCAACACACATAAGAAAGAAGAAAAATCCCAAAGATCCAGATGAGTGGGTTGACCGTTAGCTGAATTGACCTATGTAAGCCTCTAATTTAAACTAATAGTTACTTATTTTCTAAAATTATATTCTAATAATAACAACATTCAATTTAGAATCGATATCTTCAAGCTTGGGAGGATTTATGACAAACTCAACCAAAAGAATATTGAGGTATGCCACTTACCCAAGAATAGGCTGAGAGAGTGTGGCTAGACTTGATTGGTGGGCCGAGTAGATATGGGTATGCCTATGGCATGCCGCAACAGACCTTTCGTGAATATCATTCTGAGTTTGAAGACCTAAGTAGTTCCTATGATGATGAATCCATGAAGAAAAAATTGGCTATGGAGCAAAAGATAGATGAGCTATCTAGCCAAGTAGAAGACTCGCGGGCTAGGGAAAGGCAGAGGGACATAGAGTATGAGGGTCTTAAGGCTCAATTGGATGCATTACTTGCTTCAGGAGGGATTCCCCCTTGTTCCAATGATGTCACTTTCCCTCATCGACCCTCTGAAACGACCCCAAAAATGCCCGAAAATGTGCTTCGGAAACACCTATAATTGTAATTTCCATATATCTCAAAATCCGTGCATGATTTCGGAAATTCGACTTCATATTCTTATTCAGGGGGTCAAATTGAGTGGGAAATGGGTCTAACCCAAATTTTAGAGCAACCGTATCAAAATCCAAAATTTCCAAGTGAAGCCTTTTTCGAGGGTCTACTTTGGAGGGTCATATCTCCTAACACACAAATTATTTGGTGGCCAATAATATATCCATGGAAAGCCCTTTGAGTTAGCTACCTAACGCACTTCGTTTCACCTCATTCGGAGTTCGGACGAAAAAATTATGCCCATTTTCGTAAAACCTCTCCGGCAGAAAAGTGCAATTTCCAGTAAGCCGATTTACTGTTCACCCGCCCCATTATTTTTTCTAAGTGTTGGACTATTCTTCCAAATGACTTATATTATTTCCTAGGTACCATTAGTTCAATTCACTTCTCTAAAACATTTCCCTCACTTCTCAAATATTCTCTCCAACTCAAGAAGAAGAAGAAGTGG
>NW_006239561.1:0-453 GCF_000226075.1 Solanum tuberosum
GTAATCACCAGAAATGAATGAATGAATGAAAATGAAAATTTTCCTTTAATTCGAACTACGTAGGGCCTGAATTCTCCTTAGGAGATACGTAGGCAGCCTTTCAAGGCCCGGCCCCTATCTTTTTCAAATTTCCTTTTCCCCTCTTTCATTCTACAAGGAAACATTGAGTTCAGATCAACAGATGCCAGAAGATGCAGCAAGAAGACCTTAGCTCAACGCAATTTAGCCTTTCTGAGTCACTAGCCCCAAAATAAAATGAGCAAATTCCCGCTTGTTCAAAAATTAGCCCCCATTATTCGTGGGTTAATGTATCCTCAGACGAAGCAACTCTTATCTGTTTATATGTCTTCTATGTGATATCTTGCATTATTAGTCCGGAACTAATACTAACAGATTTGCCTTTGAGTTGTTTTCTCTACAGGTAGTTAGAACTGATCTATGTTGATACACTGG
>NW_006239561.1:1427-2237 GCF_000226075.1 Solanum tuberosum
TGGTTTACATCTCATGAAACGAGACAGTGGTCTAGTTGGAACGCTCTGGCTAAGGACTTCATCGAACGATTCGCCTACAATGTGGAGATCGTTCCTGATCGTTACTCTTCGGAGAAGATGAAGCAGAAGTCGACCGAAAGTTACAGAGAATTCGCATATAGGTGGCGAAAGGAGGCAGCTAGAGTTAGACCTCCTATGTCAGAAAAGGAAATTGTCGAGGTGTTTGTGCGGGTGCAAGAGCCCGAGTATTATGACAGAATCATGTTGCTCGTTGGAGCAAAATTTGCTGAGATAGTCAAGGTAGGTGAGACTATCGAAGATGGATTGAGAACCGGGAAGATTGCCCGTGTTGCTGCCTCGCCCGGATCTTCGGGCTTGTTGAAGAAGAAAAGAGAGGATGTGTCTTCTATCTCTTTTGAGGGGAAGAAGACCCCAAGGAAATCCTTATCATACCAAGGTCGTTCTCGACCTTCACAGAGTTCGTACCCGGCTTATTATGCACCGGATGATTACCATAGTACCCTTCCCCCAGTTATCAAAATACTCCCCCTCTTAGCTACCAAACTTCCCCTACTATCTACCAAACTCCCCCTCCAGTTTACCAGACTCCATCTCATCACTACCGAAATGCTGCTCCCAATTGTGCCAACATTCAGACAAATTACCAAATGTCTCCCCTAATGTACCAAACCCCAGCTCCACTTTACCAAAATACCCCCTCGAACTACCAAGCTCCACAACCAAACTACCAAACCAACTCATATCCCAGATATCAAACCCCCCATCCGAATGCTCCAAATTATCGCCAAA
>NW_006239561.1:2460-3479 GCF_000226075.1 Solanum tuberosum
ACTGAGGATTGTATCAACCTGAAGCATAAGATCCAAGACCTGATTGACCAGAATGTGGTCTCTCTTCAGACAGTCGCGCCTAATGTCAATAGTAATCCTTTGCCAAATCATGGAGGCGCTACTATCAATATGAAAGAGACAGATGATGACTGGTGCGTGACAAAGACAATATTTCCGATTGCTCCTGATGAACTAGAAAGGGCGGTAGCTTCGTTGAGCATTAGAGAGAAGAAAGAGTTTGTGATTTTGACACCCGAGAAGGCTGTTGCCTAGGTGCCACAAGAAGCTCTTACCTAACCAAACTTTGTGATTGAAACGGCTGTTACCCAGGGTATGACAAGATCCGGCAGGTGCTACACACCGGAAGAGTTAGATCAAGGAAGGCAGAAGAAGGACCAAACAAAAAGGCCGATCAGTGAAGCCGAGGCCGAGGAGTTCTGGAGAAAAATGCAGCCGAAAGATTATTCAATTGTGAAGCATCTGGAGAAGACACCAGCTCAGATTTCTGTATGGGCTTTGTTGATGAGTTCACAATTGCATAGGCAAGCGTTGATGAAGGCTCTGGATGATACTTATGTGCCCGTGGGTACCAACAATGACAATCTAGCAGCCATGATAAACCAGGTCATCCGAGGACACCGAATTAGTTTTTGTGACGAAGAGCTGCCCTTTGAAGGCAGGTTGCATAACAAGGCTCTACACGTCACCACTATGTGTCGAGACAAGATAATAAATCGCGTATTGGTTGATGACGGATCCGGTCTTAATATTTGCCCACTTTCGACTCTGAGGCAGCTAAAATTTGATGTGGGAAAGCTTCACCAGAACCAAGTCAATGTGAGGGATTTTGATGGAGTGCAAAGAGACACATTAGGTGCAGTAAACTCGGATATTCAGGTGGGTCCTGCGGATTTTAATGTGGAGTTCCAGGTGTTGGATATCAACACCAGTTACAACCTGCTTCTGGGAAGACCGTTCATTCATATGGCTGGGGCTGTGCCGTCTACCCTTCACCAACT
>NW_006239561.1:4840-5985 GCF_000226075.1 Solanum tuberosum
TGCGCTAAGCATGAGATGCATTCATTTGTGGATTGTTATGCGGGTTACCACCAGATCTTAATGAATGAAGAGGATGCAGAAAAAACAGCTTTTATCACGCCCTGGGGTGTGTATTATTATTGAGTGATGCCTTTTGGTCTCAAGAATGCCGGTGCTACTTACATGAGGGCTATGACAACCATTTTTCACGATATGATTCACAAGGAGATCGAGGTGTATGTAGATGATGTCATAATCAAGTCCCGCGAGAGTTCGGACCACTTGGCTCACTTGAGGAAATTCTTTGATCGCTTACGCCGATACAATTTGAAGTTAAATCCCGCCTAGTGTGCTTTTGGAGTGCCAGCTGGCAAGTTGTTGGGATTTATAGTCAGCAGGAGGGGCATTGAGCTTGACCCTTCCAAGATCAAGGCAATCCAGGAACTACCTCCTCCGAAGACCAAGAAAGAGGTGATGAGTTTTTTAGGAAGGTTGAACTACATCAGCCGGTTCATAGCTCAATACCGTAGTGTGTGAGCCCATCTTTAAGTTATTGAAAAAAGATGCCTCGACCAAGTGGACCGGAGAATGTCAAACTGCTTTTGATGCCATTAAGAACTATTTGTCCAATCCGCCGGTGTTGGTCCCTCCGCGAGAAGGGAGTCCATTATTGCTATATTTGTCTGTCTCGGATAATGCATTGGGATGTGTGCTTGGTCAACATGACGAAACTGGGAAGAAAGAGCGAGTTATTTATTACTTGAGCAAAAAATTCACTCCGTATGAGGCCCGTTACACTCTGTTGGAGAGAACATGTTGTGCTTTGACTTGGATCGCTCAAAAGTTGAGACACTATTTGTCTTCTTATACTACATACCTTATTTCCAGGATGGACCCGTTGAAGTATATTTTCCAGAAAGCAATGCCGACCGGGAAGTTGGATAAATGGCAAATGCTTTTGAGTGAGTTTGACATTGTGTATGTGACTCAAAAGGCGATAAAAGCACAAGCCTTGGCTGATCATCTTGCGGAGAATCCAGTTGATGAAGAGTATGAACCACTCAAGACTTATTTTCCCGACGAGGAAGTTTCGTTTGTTGGTGAAGATATTTCTGAGGCATACCCTGGTTGGAGAGTATTCTTTGATGGAGCAGCAAATCACCAAG
>NW_006239561.1:6512-8016 GCF_000226075.1 Solanum tuberosum
ACTTCTAGAACAAATATATGTCGGAGTTTGTGGTACTCATATGAATGGACTCACTTTGTCGAGGAAGGTCCTTCGAGCCGGCTATTTTTGGATGACCATGGAACATGACTGTTGCAAGTTTGTGTAGAAGTGTCATAAATGTCAAGTGCATGGAGATTTGATTCGAGTGCCACCCCATGAACTCAATGCTATGAGTTCACCTTGGCCTTTTGTGGCTTGGGGCATGGATGTCATTGGTCCAATAGAGCCAGCTGCCTCTAACGGACACAGATTCATTTGGTTGCCATTGACTACTTCACCAAGTGGGTGGAAGCAGCTTCGTACAAATCGGTAACCAAGAAAGTTGTAGCTGATTTTGTTCGCAACAAATTGATATGTAGGTTTGGAGTACCGGAATCCATCATTACTGATAATGGAGCGAATCTCAACAGTCATTTGATGAGAGAGATATGTGAAGAATTCAAGATTACTCACCGAAACTCAACTGCCTAGCGCCTCCAAATGAATGGAGTCGTAGAAGCTGCCAACAACAACATAAAGAAGATTCTGAGGAAAATGATTGATAATCGCAGAGGTTGGCATGAGATGCTACCGTATGCTTTGTTAGGTTATCGAACGACTGTCAGAACATCAGTTGGAGCTACTCCATATTTGCTAGTATATGGAACAGAGGCAGTCATACCTGCCGAAGTTGAAATACCTTCATTGAGAATCATTCAAGAAGCTGAATTGAATGATTCTGAATGGATCCGCAAACGGATTGATCAGTTAACGTTGATTGATGAGAAAAGAATGGTTGCTGTTTGTCACGGATAACTGTATCGACAGATAATGATCCGTGCTTTCCACAAGAAAGTAAGAGCCAGAATATTCGAAATTGGTCAGTTAGTTCTCAAACGCATTTTCCCTCATCAAGAGGAGTATAAAGGGAAATTTGCACCAAATTGGCAGGGAGCATACATGGTTCGTAAAGTGTTATCTGGAGGTGCCTTAGTCCTGTCGGAGATGGATGGCACTGAATGGCCAAAACCGTGGTTCGCAAAGTATTATCTGGAGGTGCCTTGGTTCTGTCGGAGATGGATGGCACCGAATGGCCTAAACCGATCAATTCAGATGTTGTCAAGAGATACTACGTGTGAAGCCTTAGTTTGTACTTCTGTCATTCCCTTGTAATCGTTCTATTTGCTCGTAATTGTTTTGTTTAGAGTCTATCCCTAAGTAATGAACTACGTCTGACCTGAATTCTCAAGAATGAGATACGTAGGCGGCCTATGTCGGCCTCGGTCACCCCTTTATTCCCTGTTAAATATTTCCTTTTGTATTTGAACTACGTTCGACCTGAATTCTCAAGCATGAGATACGTAGGCGGCCTATGTCGGCCTCGGTCATCTTCTTTATACATTTCCTATTTTGTTAATCCTCGAGAGGGGAAACTACGTTTGACCTGATTCCTGCCTCAACGGGATAAGTAGGCGCCACAAGGTCTCGGTCATACCTCCCATAA